>NW_022436998.1:13977758-14152680 GCF_009761245.1 Sapajus apella | reverse complement strand
CCTCGGCCTCCCAAAGTGCTGGGAGGCCGAGGCGGGTGGATCACGAGATCAAGAGATCGAGACCATCCTGGTCAACATGGTGAAACCCCATCTCTACTAAAAATACAAAAAATTAGCTGGGCATGGTGGCGCGTGCCTGTAATCCCAGCTACTCAGAAGGCTGAGGCAGGAGAATTGCCTGAACCCAGGAGGCGGAGGTTGCAGTGAGCCGAGATCGTGCCATTGCACTCCAGCCTGGGTAATGAGCGAAACTCCATCTCAAAAAAAAATATATAATAAATTAAATAAAATAAAAACAGAATCCAAACTCAAACTGACTGAGTCACAATCCACTTGTTTACATATTAGTTATGTGAGTTTTCCACATAGGACATCAATTTATTCTTGCTCAATATACCTTGATTAAATTATTAGACATAAAAACAAATTTTTAGACAGACAATTTTGAACTACAGTGAAATCTAAAGATTAAATTAGATCTAGCTCATTTTCCCACTCCTTGCCTTTAAACTTACATATGTATTTTTAAAACAATTATCAATTGTACAAATAATTATCATAAAAACTAGCTCATCTACTAAGTTATTTAAACATAACATGATGATTTAAATTTTCACTTGTTGTAAGGCAATCTGCTATGTACAAACTGCTTTGATTTGATGACAGGCAATTTGGGGCTACAGGGAACTCCTTAATATCCAGCAGTTTCCATATGTATTAGACCTTAAGAAAATAATGAAAGCACTGAGAAAAATCCTGCTATCCTCATTTGAATGCAAATCTTACTAACCTAATTCCAAACTGGGTTCCTACTATATGTGTGTGTGTGTGTGTGTGTGTGTGTGTGTGTGTGTGTGTATACATATATATATATTTTCATTTTGCGCACATGCAGCAACCCTTTTTTTATTTCCTTAACATAAACCCTCTGCTAGTTAAATATTTTCAAGTTCTCTTTGGATAGATGTTCGAAAAAGTGAGCCTTCCACAGGCAAAACATTGTATAAAGAACTTAGATTCAGATGTTCTTGAATGAACTAGTGAGGCCAGCAATCCACTTGCAGAGTCTGGGCTGTGAATATTAACTGTGTCACTCCCATGGTGGGGTGGGGAGACATGGTATTACAAGTAATTGTGGCAAATCATATTCTCTTTCTAGATTTTCTTCTCTCTAATTTTGGATGGGGGATACTGGTGTGGATGATATGATTTCTAAAGTTATATTTAGAATGAAGCTTCTGTAATTTCTAAATGATTTAGTCTTATAGAAATTCTTACTTTCTTTGAAGAATAACTGTCCTTCTTTTAAGGATAAAGCAGCTGAAATCCAGCAAGCTCAGAAGCTTACTGAGCAGCTTAAATGATCAGCCGCAATACTAAAACTGAAGGAGTTTTCCCTTATCCCACTTGCAGGGCATGCAATGGGAATGTGGCTTGATTTTTAGGTGCTCTGCAGCTCAAACTCCTAGAGGGAGCATGCAGAGGGGCAGGTCTTAGGGAGTGCGGGCTTCGACCACACAGGCATCATCTCTGGTTAAGTGTTTACAGCTTCTGAAGCCCCAGTGGGCAGGTGTTACAAGTGTCCTCTTTCAGCTTTGCGATCTACAGGTAGCTTGTGTTAATAAGCTCAATTAGACCTTCTGCCTTATTGCAAGAATAGGGGGCTTTCTATATCCCGGGGTTCTTTCCCTAGTGTACCAGAAAAATTGGATCACCTGTGGGCTTGGAGAATGAGTGCGAGGTTTCATTGAGTGGTGGAAGCTTTCAACAGATGGATAGGAACCTGAAGCAGGGTGGAGTGAGAAGGTGGTCTTCCCCTGGAATTCTGTCGTTCAGTGGCCAGGCTTTCCTCCCACTGTCGTGAGTGAATTTCCTTTGGTGTCCACATCGTTCCACCATCGATGGTCTGCCGGCATCTGTCAGTGTGTTCTGCCAGCGTGTTCCTCTTGATGTCCATCCACTGTGTCTGTTCCCGCCAGGTTCTTGGGTTTTTATAGGACAGGATGGGGGAATGGTGGACCAGGGTGGTCTTTGAAAATGCAACATTTGGGCCCGGAAACAGAAGTGTCGGTCCATACTTATGTCCATGGGCAAAGGCCTGAGGGTGGAGCCCTCACCAGGGACCCTGCCCATCTCTGTGGAGCACTTCCCTACCCCTTTCAGCCAGTATCAGTAATGTACTAGCCACCAGCCTCTTGATTCTCACTCCGGTGCCCTGTTGAAATTTAGCAGCATTATACATAATTTATTATTTTAGTTTTAGTACTTTGATAGGAAGAACATTCTTTAAATGAAATTATTAAGACAGTCTCCTTTTGTTTTACATAGAGATGCTAATATATTTTTACCATCACAATTTATAAAGTTTTTGACAATTTTATTAGTCAGCTCCAAGTCAGTCATTTGCAACTTTATTAATCAATCCCTTATAGACATTTTGCTATATGTTTGGCAGAGTCCCAAGCTCTTTGCAAGTATCATCACATTTAATTCTTATAATAACCCTATGTTGTAGGACATTATTATAGCTCCATTCCACATTTAGGAAAGCTGAGAAACAAAAAGTTTAAATTACTTGTGATTAAATGATTAATTAAATAATTTTGTACTCAAAGTCACAGGGACAGCAGGTAAAGAAGTCTGGATTCAAACCCTGACCGATTGAGTCACCTAATCTATACCTTTCCAATATGGGAGCGAGATTATAGGAAAATTCTAGTTAAATAATTTCAAGTGACAAAAATCTCATTTTAAAAATATTATTTTTTCTATCTCAAAAAGATGAAGATATTATTTCAATTTTAAAAAGTGATTCTTCTGCAAAATTAACCTCATCCATGGCAAATATTTATGTCAAAAATAGCATATAGGCAGGCACTGAAATTCTGCTGTCAGTAATGTGTTTGGTGTTGAGGGTTTCTAACATATTGATATGAATGTGTTTACTAGAAAGACTTAATCCATAAAGTGGAAGAGAAAAAAATAAGGTCTTCAATGTTTTAATGGGGTAAGGTCACCTAGAAAGGGAAAGCAAACATCACAAAGAATGGGGTATCCATCTCCTCAAGTATTTATTCCATGCCTATATCAAAACATTTCATGTGCTCCATAAATATATATATACCTACTGTGTACCCCCAAAATTAATAATAGAAATTTAAAAAGTAAAATTATAAATGTGAAAAAAGGGGAAATGAACAAATTGTAGATGATAGAGGCTTCACCTACTTTTGCCAAATTTTATTTGATATTTTTTCCAAATCAAGCATTCTGCTGATTTTTCTATACCTTTAGGATATGAATTCTAAAATGCTTTAAAATCACACAGTTCGAACCAAAAATTAATTATCCCCATCTTGCTATATGGAGAGGATAATGGGCTACCCCTTCTGGGTCTACTTGGCTACCTCAGTCCACTTTGAGGGTTTTCTTATGGATAAGTTTTAGAACACATTCAAACTCCATTCCTGCATAGGTCATCATCCAAGCCTACATTTGCTGTTCCTTGCTTACTCTGTAGATTCACTGGTAATTGTCTTATTTGGCTGCAGAATTCACCAAGAAAACTTGAAGGAGAGAAAAATGAAAATGATTTTGGAAATAGTATAATTTTAACAGCTGGAGGTGGCTTTCATAAGTACAGGAATAGTCAAGTAAGATATAATTTTAAGGATATTAGCTGAAGTTTTTGATATGCATAGATATATTCTATCACAGAGGGAGCAATGCACTAATTTGGACCAGGAAAAAGAAATTTCGCGGATATAATGTTCTTGCCTGTCTGACTATAGAATGTTTCTGGGAGAGTGAAGCAAAGGCAGTATTTAAAGTGAAGGACACAGCTAGAGTAGAGCATCTAGAGGACCTCCCATTCCCTCCCCACACTGTCACCCCCAAAACTCCACCATCTCCACATAAAATCACACACTCAAATACCTACACATCTACCCAACCAAACCCACATGTTTAATCATACATATGAATAACTATACATATCTAAACCTACACTCACTAGTAGCAGAACCATACAGATTGGAACCTAATAAAAATGAATTACTGACAATCCATGTTAATAACTGAAGAGCTGGGGAAGGAGATAAACAGATTAGAGATATTATTACTAAGGCCTTCATCCAACATGAATTCGGTATGATTTAGAAAATATGAACAAGCCTATGGCAAAGATGTGTTTTGCACATTTTACTAAACTTGGTATGTGTCTGTGCATGTGCCTGTGTATGCATGTGTGTGTCTGCATGTATATGTTTCTGTAGCTAAGTAACATTGTTTAATGATCAAGTAAATCTATCCCTTTTAGTGTAAAATTATAGTCCTACAGTTAAATATATAAAGTTTTGGCTCTAAGTTCCTTTGCAGAAACCCCTGACCTTGGAGGTCTGAAGAGGAAGTCATGAAGGCAAAGGATAGCCTTGTAGTAGGACTACAGTTTCTATAGGTCCATTCTCTGATCTTGACCTGGAGAGATTTTTTGCCATGGATGAGAAGATGCTGTTTTCCAAGAGATTTGAAAAACCAAGACTCTAAAGAACACTGAAATACTTTGCTCCCAAATAGGTATTTACATTGCTCCTTTGATCAATGACACATTTTCGAGCTGCATGGCCCTATGTCTTGGCTCTTTAGAAACTGTGAAAGATGAGACTTTTGAGACACCTTGAAGTTTGATTATAACCAATGAAAAAGATTAAACAAACCTATCTTGTACTTTGTTATCTTTATTATTTAAAAATTGCTGCCATAACAGGAACAAAAACCTCCCCAAATCACTCTATTAATATGCATTGACATAGTCAGACAGGCAAGAACATTATATCCACTAAATTTCTTCTTTTATTTAGGATTTTAACTAATGAATAGTTAAGATGTTTACAACTGAATCTTATTCCTTTTTTATTGGCTTACTAGTGCTACAGAACATTTGGTCAGTCTGTGGTAGTAGACAACTATACATATGTATATATAGTTGTCTGACAAAATGCTTAATATACACATATACATATACATATTAAACCTCTACATACTTGTTAGAAAGTCAGAATGTTTTCTTTATCATCATGTCCTTAACTTAAAATGGGAAGTTTTAAACCATATTCAGTCTTCGCACTTCTTCACCCTTATAAGTATGCCCTTTAAAAGAGCATTTTGAATGTCTTTCCTGAGCTTAAGGCATTTTAGCATTCCACTGAGTATAAAGTATTTTGGTGTGATGTTCATAAGAGATGCATTAAGTCAGCAATAATATGATTCTATTAGTGTAGTTAATACTTTCATTAAAGGTAATAAATCCTGTACTATGACTTTGGTGTGCTTTGTATTTTTTCCCAAAATGCTATTACATTTTATATAATCTTGTGAAAAAGATATTAAAATAAAAAGTATATGTTCTTAATATAATATTGAAGGTAATACATGGTAGGGAGATGTAAATATATTTTTTAAAATACTTATCTATTTTCAACATTTTAAATTACCTTGTAAATGATAATTTTTTGAAGGAGCTGAAACACACAAGTACAATAATTAGACTGATACTATTCAATATCTTAAAATGTAAATAGGTCAAAGAGCTGCTTCTTGAAAAGACCTTAAAGCTTAGAGTGTAAAAAAACAGATACTACATATTTGGCAGTGTTTAAACATTTATTCATTATTATTCATGCTTGAAATAGATTGTTCAGAAGACATAAATTTCCAAATAAGCAAAATTATAATGGAGTAAAGTTTCAGCTTAGTGGGTAGATCTAACAGTCCCATTCAAAGATTAATTTGTCTGTGGTTATGCAGTTTTCTTTAACTTACTATTTGCTATTGTATAGGATATATTACAACTCTGTAAAGGTTGATATTAACTTGTAGAAAAATGATAATAGTACGAATGATATTTATAAAATAGTAAGTAAAATGGATTTGGTCCTGTAGAGATACAAATGATTTATGCCCTAAGAAAAGATAATTCCCAAAGTTTACAGTTTTATTGAATTGTGGAACATTAACCAGTATTGGGTCGATTTTGGCATTATGATTTTGTACTCTTTCTTTCAGAACCTATTAAAAACTTTATTTCTCCTACACTCCTTTGAACCAACATTTCCTTTTAGGTGTTCCATAAACGCATTACTTAAGTAAATATTTAAAACACACTCTTCTTTCTATATTAGTAAGAAAGTTATGTTTGTTTAGTTTATTTTAATCTTTTAGAATCCATATTTTAGCCAGGCACAGTGGCTCACCCCTCAAATCCCAGGACTTTGGGTGGCTAATGCAAAAAGATTGCTTGATTCCAGGAGTTTAAGACCAGACTGGGCAATACAGTGAAATTGCATCTCTATTAAAAAAAATAAACAAAATTAGTATAAACAAAATTAGTAGGGTATGGTGGTGCACGTCTGTAGTCGAAACTACTTGGGAAGCTGTTGGGAGAATCACTTGAGCCCAGGAAGTGGAGGCTTTGGAGAGCCAATCTTGTGCCACGTACTCCAGCCTGGGCAACAGAGCAAGAACCTGTCTCAAATAATAATAATAATAATAATAATAATAAAATTGTAAAGAAAATGAAAGAAAAGAGAAATTTATGTTTTAAAACACTTTTCTTTATTTTGTTCTTCCCACTTTAGTAGAGATACATATGAACCTGAAATTGCATACAATCTGCTGCTGCACCTTTCTAAAATACTACTTTAAGGCTTACTCTTTCTAATTACTTGTTATGACTTATTAAGCCTCTTTCGAATTATATTTTCCATTACTATTTACCTTCAATTATCTTGAATATTTTCAGTTTCCTCAAAAATTTTAATTTCTAAACATCTCTTAGGTTTACTCCTGCAAATTGGCTTCCATTATCTGTCTGTGCATTAGAATCAACAAGTTAAACTGGATTTATACTCACATCTGTTCCTCTTTCTCCCTCATTATATCTTTATTTTTAGCCATATCTACAAGTGCTTTAAACTCTCAGCTTACAAAGGGGTTCCCTCATGGCTTTTTTATTCTATTTTGTGAAAATTTTATTTTATTTTATTTATATTGTAGTTTAGTTTTTTAATGCAAATCTCTAAATCTACGTGAAATTTATTCAAATACAAGAGGAGAAAAAATGGTGCTTTATGTTATTTTCTTCTGTTAGTTATCCTAACACTAATTATTGACAGTTCATCTTTTTTCCATAAATTTGAGTTGACAACTTTATTGTGTATTAAATTCTCAAATGTAGTTGGGCTATTTCTGAATTTTCTGTTCTATGTCATTGGCCTATATGTGTTTTCATATGTAAATACCGTATTCTTTTAATGATGCTATACATTATAAAGAGAGACTAAATAAAATATAAGACATAATTTTAGATGTTAATATGATGATCTAAAGATACTATCTCACACCAGTTAGAATGGCGATCATTAAAAAATCTGGAGACAACAGATGCTGGAGAGGATGTGGAGAAACAGGAATGCTTTTACATTTTGTGGGTAGTGTAAATTAGTTCAAACATTGTGGAAGACAGTGTGGCGATTCCTCAAAGGTCTAGAAATAGAAATTCCATTTGATCCAGCAATCCCATTACTGGGTATGTACCCAAAGGATTATAAATTATTCTATTTTAAAGACATATGCACATGTATGTTCATATTGGCACTGTTTACAATAACAAAGACCTGGAACCAACTCAAATGCCCATCAATAATGGACTGGACAAGGAAAATGTGGCACATATACACTATGGAATACTATGCAGCCATAAAAAACGACGAGTTTGTGTCCTTTGTAGAGACATGGATGAATCTGGAAACTATCAGTCTCAGCAAACTGACACAAGAACAGAAAATCAAACACCGCATGTTCTTACTCATAGGCAGGTGTTGAACAATGAGAACACATGTACACAGGGAGGGGAGCATCACACACAGGGTCTGTTGGAGGGGGTTAGGGGAGGGACAGCAGGGGGCAGGGAGGTTGGGGAGGGATAACATGGGGAGAACTGCCAGATATAGGTGATGGGGGGGTGGAGGCAGCAAACCACCTTGCCATGTATATACCTATGCAACAATCTTGCATGATCTGCACATGTACTCCAGATCTTAAAATACAAAAACAAAACAAAACAAAACAAAACAAAATATCTGGGATGAACTCTTTCCTATCCTTACAATGAGAATAAGGCTCAACAAATTGAAAATTTATGTTTTCTTAAAATGGCCTGAAAGCTGATGTTGAAGGGCAAATCACTTACCCAATGTCTGGAGAGAAACAATTATCACCAGGGAGAAAAAAACACTCAAGTAGTTTCTTGCTTAGCGCCAACCCAAATGGATACCATAATAGCCAGTAAGAAAATCTCCAGCCCTGTGCTGATCAGAGCAGGAGAAAAAAATATTGGCAAGATGAAAATTAAAGAAAAGCTATGGAACCTGTCCAAAGTATTCTTAAGGAATAGCAAAAGGGTATTAAACATATTAGTAAAAGGAAGTAGTGGATTTTATTTAAAAAATTATATACTTTCATATTTATTCTTCAAAAGTAAAGATTCAGGCCGGGCGCGGTGGCTCACGCCTGTAATCCCAGCACTTTGGGAGGCCGAGGCGGGTGGATCACGAGGTCAAGAGATCGAGACCATCCTGGTCAACATCGTGAAACCCCGTCTCTACTAAAAATACAAAACATTAGCCGGGCATGGTGGCGCGTGCCTGTAATCCCAGTTACTCAGGAGGCTGAGGCAGGAGAATCGCCTGAACCCAGGAGGCGGAGGTTGCGGTGGGCCGAGATAGCGCCATTGCACTCCAGCCTGGGTAACAAGAGCGAAACTCTGTCCCAAAAAAAAAAAAAAAAAAAAAAAAAAAAAAAAGTAAAGATTCATCACTGACCTGGTTAAACCATTATCCTCCAGCTTTCTTGACAACACCAAGTATGAGCAACAAAGCCAAGACTAAGATAGCTAAACAATAGTCAACATTTTAATATTGTGCATTAGAGATTATTATAGGATGTTGGTTTCTTGGGAAATAATATGCAGGATATCTGCTGTACATAAAGTCACTATCAAATGTCAGGAACAGCAGGCAAAAGGTCTGGTATCTGGGCATCAAGTAAGAGAACCAGTGAATTAGTAGCATGAAAACAAAGCTTAGCTTAAGCCCCCACTATCTGGTTCTTTCCATATATTCTGTCAAGGTAGCAATACTCTATGAATTGCCTGACCCCATATTATAGTGGAACAATAGTGATTGTCATATAACATAATAAGTATAACTAATATTAATTGCATACTTAATACATCAAGCACTCTTCTAAGTGTTACATCTACTCTCTCACTTATCTTCAAATTATCCTATGAGGTGAGTGCTATTATTAGCCCCATTTTGCTTATAAAGAAACTGAAAATGAGGTAGGAAAAATATTTTATCAATTATTACTCTATGTCTTAAATGCAGTTGGCCTTTGGTATCTGTGGGTTCTGCATCCATAGATTCAAGCAACCACAAGTTAAAAAATATTTGGAAAAAATTGGGCCTACATTGAACAAGTATAGACTTTCAAAATATGATATTATTTTTTAAACAACATAGCATAACAGCTGTTTATACAGCATTTAATTGTATTAGGTATTATACATAATCTAGCAATGTTTTAAAATATGACGGAAAATGTGCGCAGATTACATGCAGATAATATGCCATTTTACATAATGGATTTGAGCTTCCCTGGATTTTAGTATCCACAGGGGCCCTGGAACCAATCCCCCACAGATACTGAGGATGACTGTATTACATTCTATTGTCACATACAAAGAAAGATGCTTTAAATTGACATTTGGAGACTAATTACAAATGTTTTGAAGAATACTGTGTGGTCCATTGTGTGACAGGAGGGAAGTCTGACAAGCAGCTGCCATTGACTCCACAGGGTGCATCCTCTATACACCAAGGTCAGATCCTCATTCTTTAATGTCAGAAACCAATTCACCCAGGGACAATCAGATGCTCAGTGATAGATTCACACTAGGCTGATTAATAATGTTTATTTATAGTCATTCCAGTTCACATATTTACAGGGCGGAATGTGTGCTCTAAATGGGAAGAATGCCATAGTGCTTCCTATACCACTTCCTACCTCAAAACCAAGATAGCCATGACATATATTAGTAATCAAAAATTTAGCTGATATGAGTGGAGTGACAATAAATACAAATGGATAACGGGATAGATATTTAACTCAAAACATAGAGAAGCCGGAAGAAATGTCTCAGCCATATACCTGTGAAAACATTTTGGTGTAGAATGTGGTCCTATCCTTATATTCAACATTAAGCCCTATTCACTGCTGCCATTTTCTTTTGTGCTGCTGAACTCTTTCAGTATCTATATACATGCTTTAGTCAGATTGATTGAGGTAAAACTGCTCCTGTATATATATGCTGTTCCTTTACCACTGTCTGTATGTTGATTTAATTAGTTTATCTCATAGAGATTATAGCACTACACAATCTGCTATGTCCTGCTTACAGCAGAGATAATTGCAAAATAAGGAAACGTATATGAAAGTGGATTATTGAAGATGACTTTGAACAATTGTATTCAATAGGTACAGGCCAGGGCTTTTAAATCTGTGTTTTTAATAAGCACCATGCTTACTCTTTGGTACCTTAAAGTTTCTAGATTTCAACTCTTTAGTTATGAGGTACTGCTCTCATTTATTGAATTATCTAATTATCACTGTAATTAAGGGAAGTTATTCCATTTACACAGAAACTGTTAGGACCAGATTATGGACTGCTTCAAGTTAGGTGTTACCAATCTCAGGTCAAGAATGGCCACGTTTTTAGACCACAATTTTGCACAACAGCAAATTTGCAGTCCAACAAGAAAGCTGGGTTTTGCTTTTATGTACTCACTATACATAATGGGCAGGAATTGTAAATAATGTGGTTATGTTTACAATGTAGGACTTAATATCCAGATGTTCAAGCCATGTAGAAGGTCACAGTTTCAGTAACAGAAGTCACAATCAGAGTTGTTGGGTCAGATTGAGTGGGGAAAACAGATTACATGAGACCTAGAACGGGCAGTAGTCTTCACTCAGTACCAAAGTTGGCAGATTACTCTTGATCCTACAGCAAGGACTGCCTATCACCTTATTTAAGCAGCCATAGTAAGTGACTGGATAAGAACTATTAGGTTGGTGCAGAAGTAATGGCAAAACCTCAATTACTTGTTTACCAACCTACTGACTATCTTGCTTTATTTCTTTCATTAAAGCAGAAATTTCTGTGTGAAGAGGATTGTCCTGTAAGTCCACTTTATCTGGCAGATCTTCAGAGTTAAGGCAGATTATTTGGCATTGTCCTCAAATTTCTAGCTTCTACTTTATCTTATTCTTAGGAGGCACAAGCAAGAATACATTGTCTGATTAATAACAATAATAATATCTCCTGTTAGAGTGAAATAATAGACATTGGTAATTCTAAAAGGTGGGGTGGAGGAGGAATAAGAGGGTTAAAAAATAACCTATTGTGTACAATGTCCATTATTCAGTAAAGGCCCAGATTTCACCACTATGCAATATATCCATGCAACAAAACTGCACGTGTAACCCCAAACTCTATTTTTTAAAAATATTCTGCCAGTTCTTTTCTTATATGGGTCAGACTGTAAATTTTCAAAGTTTGTCTCTTTTCTGAACTTGCACTATGAAAAAATAATATATAGAAATTGTTAGCACTTTGCTCTTAGATCATATTAAAAAGTGTTTATAATAAAATTATTAATAATCATGGAAGTATGAGAAAACATTTGATTAGAGATTTATAGCTATCAAAAAGAGCATGGGCCAGGTGCACTCTAAGTTTTCTTTGGGTCCAATATTAAGATTTTAGACTTCAGGTCTTAATTGCTTTCTTTATAGTCTCGTCCTTGTTAGGAAGCTATATTTTCCACTTTCATGTTCACATTACCAAATGTAGGACCAAATAAAATGTTTGGTCTCCTCCTCTGTTTTCCGCACCTATTATTGACCAGATAATTCAATCAGGAGAAACCAAACACCTTTGTTTCCAGCTGAGCTATTTTCTTTTTGATTACTTTGGTCTCACAGGCCTAAAACAAATCTTCCCTGGTTCCTATCAGCTGTTTTGCTTTCTTTGTATTTGCTTCATTACATTCTTGAATTGATTTCTTTTGTCTGTTGGGTACATTCACCTCTGATCTTTTTATTCCTCACAAATACTTAAGTGTGTGACAACTATAAAAGGAAGAAGATAATTTATAACTATTTTCTATGTTTCAGAGTTTCCCACCAATGATTCTTTCACAGCATCAAATAGTCAAATAATTCACTTTGACTTCTAGATTAGTATTGATAGTATTCAGAAAAATGGTGGTCTTTCTGAAGGTCTCTTGTTTCAGCTGAACAGTGAATCAAGACTCAGTTTTCACTGCTCATTTGACTTTTGTTGAACACAAGGAAAGGGTGAATGTTTTCTATTTTTTTTAAGCTGAAGGTCAAACTCTAACAAAGACAATATATGTTCAGACTCTGAGTCAAACATGTCACCCATGCTAGCCCAATGTTCCATCTTTAACATAAAAATATTCTACAGTGAAGACTTAAATTTTCCTTATGATTTCATCAGAAACGGTTAGGAATTAACCGAAATATCAACGTTTCAGCAGATTTTTGATAAATACTAAATATTAATTCATTGTACTAATACAGTACTGTAACTGGTGTTCTACTAGCGAGCTCAGTATTATTTAAAGTTAAGATTAAGGGCTTTGGTGCCAAATCACTTGAGTCTAAATATTTGCTCTGCCTCTTACTGGTTTTGAATTTATGAGTAGCTTTCTTAAATTGCCTCAGTGTATTTATTAAAAACAAAATCTATCTGATGAAATTATGGCAGTCATCTTTTGAGAATGACCTGAAATGAAGAGAATACTCATTGCTGATTACTTGATTATTTGAGCATAGTTCATGTTCTAAATGGAATACATGGTGTGAATAGAAGTGACGTTTTGATGTGGGATTTGTAAATATGTACCATGCTTAAAAAAAACAACACCTACCTCACTAGATTAAATGATATAAGACATATAAAATATTTAGAATAGTTTCTAACACTTGCTAAGTACACAATAAAAGTTAGCTATTAAGTTGTGTACTGAAAAACTTGCCAAGTATGTGTGATGGTTAATACTGAGTGTCAATTTGATTGGATTAAAGAATCCAAAGTATTGTTTCTGGGTGTGTCTGTGAGAGTGTTGCCAAAGGAGATTAACATTTGAGTAAGTGGACTGGGAAAGGCAGATTCATCCTCAATTTGGGAGGTCACAATCTAAGTTGCTGGTATGGCCAGAATAAAAGCAGGAAGAAGAATGTGGAAGGACTGGATTGGCTTAATATTCCAGCCTACATCTTTCTCCCATGCTGGATGCTTACTGCCTCAAACATCAGACTCCAAATTCTTTAGCTTTGGGATTCTTGGATCTTTAGCCACAAACTGAAGGCTGCACTGTTTGCTTCCCTACTTTTGAGGTTTTCGGGCTTAGACTGGCTTCCTTGCTCTTCAGCTTTCAGATGGCCTATTGTGGGACCTTACCTTGTGATTGTGTGAGTCAATAATTCTTAATAAACTCCCTTTTATATATACATCTATTAGTTCTGTCACTCTAGAGAACTCTGACTAAAACTGTGCATGAGAAATCAAAAGTTCCTTTGAACGTGAGTCCACTGTCCATAATTAAGCCTACAGAGGGAAGATAAGCTTGCTTGAACCAATACATGTCGCATCAACTTGGTCAGCAGTCTTAGCTTATTATTACCCCTACCTTATCTTACTCAGAAGGTTGCATTTTTTCCTCCTTCCTCTCAAAGGAACTGTAATTAATGTGGATTTTATTCAAATTTAGTTGGGAAGACAAAGCAGCTTAAACTTCCCAATTAGCTAGTATTCCTCCCTTAGTCACATCTGTCAAGTCGTTAATATTGATTCCCTTCTCTATGAACAGTCCTCCATCACCATCTCTTTCTGTAATGTTCTAGACCAGAAGGACAAAGTTTTTGTTCTTAGTTTACAGACCTGCTCCGAAATCCAAAACGTCTTCAATTAGTTAGCTGCTTTCTTTTCTTCCACAAGCTTGACTTATAACTGCCTCAGTTTAGAAAGTTGCATTACAACAATGGAACAAGTGATGTGGGAGAAATACATAAAGTGCTGTATGACTTCAGAGGTGGAATAGTTTATTTTTGTCTGGCAATGTCGTGGGAGGGTTCATGAAATAAATTACATGTGTATAGTAGAAGACTAACTCAGCAAGCCTGACTCTTCGAAATCTTCATATGCCAAAGAAAGGTCTGACCTTTAACTGGATCTAGAAGATAAGCCCTTAGAATGTCTTCTCTTTGTTTATCTGGGATTTTGGGCCAAGTCAGATTATTAGCCAGGATTATGGTATTAATGTAATGGATAGTGAAGACATTGGACCATACAGTGTCATATCAGTTTGAAATCTGGAAAGGTTGAAGATTACGTAAATAAGTCAGCCATATGGGGACACCATGCCTACATGGACCCTCTCTCCCACCCCTGCATTAAAACACTGGACAGCAGGACTTGGATAAGCTTTCCCAGATGGCAATATTGCATGTATGTTGTCACACATCATTGATGAGAGAATTTAATACGATTCATATTACTTCCCTGGGAAAGAAACTAGAAAGAAATAGCTAGTTTTTCTTGGACTCTGTCCCTTGTACCCTTTTCCTTTGCTGATTTTATGATATACCCATTCATTGTAATAAACCATAAATATGAGTATAACTGCTTTTCTGAGCTCTGTGAGTTTGTCTAGAGGATTGCTAAACCTGAGGGTGTTCTTGGGGAACACTAAAAACAATATTTCATTGTGCTTTCAATTAGATTTTGAAAAGTTAATACACTTTTGGAAATGTGGAAATGAGTGGACAGAGGATGGAAATAGAAAATAACAGGAACACAGTTGCTTGAGACGGAAGAAACTAGAAGAATGTTGTAAAAAAGAGAAACACTACACCATATAATGGGATCAATGAACAGTTCAGCCAAACATTGGATTAAATATGCTTTAAAAGCATGTCTATTACCTCAAGAAGCTTAGTGGTGAAGAGATAAGGTTCAACTAAATGAATAAATCAAGAGTAATATGAGACAGAGGGTAAACACCAAGTGGTCTGGGCTAAATGAGTTGGGAGGAGGCACTGTTGTGTGAAACAATATAATCTGAAAGAAATCTAAGAAAGTCTCCAGTGGCCTAGATCTATGCAGATGGGCTATAGCAATATTCTTGAGAACAGTGTTCCCACCCCCTATTTTAACATGTAATAAAAATGAATTATGCCATTATTAATTCAAGTGAATAAAATGCACAAAAATGTCTTTAGTCACTATTTTCTCTGATATCGCTATTTGAATTTAAAAGGTTAATTTGTAAAATAAATCAATTTTCATCATTAATGCACTATGCATTTGCAAATTTGTCTGCTTACTAAAATGTATTGGCAACCCCAAAGTTAATACTCACAGTACTTTCATGGTTATTTGCAGACATGCGCAGAGCAGTAAAAAATGTGTGTCACCCAATGTACACGGTCCCATGTGAAGTTGAACCTGGTGGTAAAGCCAACCCACATGTCCATCAGTCAATGAATGAATAAAGAAACTGTGCCATATATATATATGTGATGGAATACTACTCAGCCATAAAATGGAATGAATTAATGGTATTCACAGCAAGCTGGATGAGATCAAAGACTATCATTCTAAGTTAAGTAACTTAGGAATCATTATATACTCCCACTTATAAGTGGGAGCTAAGCTATGAGGATGCAAAAGCATAAGTATAACACAATAGATTTTGGGGACTCATGGGGAAAGATGGGAACGGGATGAGGGATGAAAGACTACAAATTGGATGTAATTTATACTGCTCATGTAATGGGTGCACCAAAATCTCAAAAATCACCACTAAGGAACTTATTCATGTAACCAAACACCAGTTGTTCCCCAATAACTTATGGAAATAAAAAATTAAAAGGTAAAAAATAAAGACAATTGGAGTAATAGGAAAAAAATATTAAGTTATCTTTAAACAGAAACCACATAATACAAAATAAGTATTTATCAGTTGACAAAAATGTTATTTCTAGAGACTCACATGTATCTAACTCTGTATTTACTTGGAAACAATGCTTCAGTATTGGCTAATTGTGTTTGTGGTGACTTTGTAAAGCATCACTACTGTGAATAACAAGAAATTACTACAGTATAGTTAAAATATTGTCTTAGCAAAAGATCTTAAAGCAAACACGGAGGCTATATTGCATCTTAACCCATATCATTTATTTTGTTAGTTATACTACATCTAAATATAGGAATATGAAAAAGGTCTTTCACAAATAACAAACATTTTTGCATTACAATTTACTAAAATATACTTAAAGAAAGTTTACTTGTAACTTGAAGGCAACAAAGAAATGAGAAAAAAACCTCTGTTCATGAAGAAATTATCTACAGAGATTAGTTGTGGCAAATTAAACAAGATGAGTAAGTCACAAGATAATTCCGAACTGCAAGGGCAAGGGTCTTGGTTTCAAGATAAGCAGAAATGTTAGACATATAGAATTTTCAGAGGGGATATAAGAATATTAATCTTGGATATGTGTATACAGAGGTTTCTTCATACTAAAGGGTTGATGTAATATTACTCATACATAAACGATGCTTTAGAAAAATTAATTAATTGTAATCCTTTCAACAACAATGTTGAATAACCAAAGTTACATTTATTAATCCCACTTCAGTGGAAGAAAATCACCTTTATTTTTTTTCTTGGTAGTGTTAAACAGAAGGGAAACACCGAAGAAAATCATTTGTAAGATATCAGAGCCTGGGCTTTGAATTTTAAGAAAAGTTTTGCAAAACAGAGAATTGGTTGAAATTATAGTTTTACATAATTGCTTTAGATTACTTGCCATAGTAATCAAGGGTCTTGAAGCAATTCTTGATAGCAACCAATTTGTCCTATTAGATAAGCTATTTTTAGTTGGTTCACAGTCTTATCTTTTAGAGGCAAGCACTTACTGAATCAAGTAGCTAAGTTGACTTTGCTTATTCTCAATATTATTTAACCTAATAAAAGGAAAGTATCCCCACTCCTAATATTGTCCAACATAGAGACAAGAAATTATGTTGGCTTCAGTTTTCGAATTGTACGGTTAGTGAGGATAAACTTTGATTTTAAGTTAAGATTTGTTTTCCAAAATAATACTCAAACAATTAAACATTTTTCCTAAAGACTAAGTGTTACAATAATTTTCTGAATTCTAGAACAGTTTTCACATTTGTTTCTTCATTGTCCAATAATTTTGTGGTAAATTATGTACTCAAAACTCACTCTATTTAACCATCTGGACAAGTAATGTGGATATAAAAAAAGAACACATGTCCAATATAAATATTTGGTCAAGAAACACATACTCAGCATTTCTTGAAACAAATAAAATTATAAAATATGATGAATATGCAAGTGACAAGAAGGAGTAAGGATCACCTGTCCCACGGGATATTTCAATGACGATTAGATGTTATTTCAAAATTATTTTTCAGTCTGAGAAGTGGAACTGAATTAAATAAATATCCACTCTCCAAAATACTTTTTTTCAAGTGTTAGCGTATTGTTCTGTGATTTCCTGCCAAGTTATTCATGCTTTTATATGTAATGCTCACAGAAAAACATTCTTGTATGCATTCTTTTTATAAAAAAACTTTTACCTGCCACTTGGAAAACTCTTGATGTTTATGTACAGAATAGTGATCAAGTCTTATTGTACCTGCAAGTTTGTAACTCACTTCAGAGTGTTCTGCTGATATTGTGGATAACAAGAACATCTCTTGAGTACTTTATAACTTGTTTTAAAATCCTAAGATTAAATTTAGAACACAAATATTTACTTTATATAAATGTATTTGTTTCCCTAAATGTGAGGATTAAAATGCTGTATGGATACATAAAAGTTAAATCATCTAAGTATTTAAATAATTGTACTAAAAGAAAGGAAAGAAGTTTCTAATGTAAATTATAGATGCCGTATTTCAGTAGCTTGAAAAGAGAGGACTTACATTTTTTTGTCCCTCAAGATGGCAGATTGAAAGCACTGTGAGCATGGCTCTCCCACTTGGAGAGACAAAATAATGCGTAAGGGCTCATGCTGATAACTTGTTTTTCAAGAAGCAACACAGGAACTTAACAGGAAAACTGAAAGAAACCACAGTTCTTTTGAAAAAAGGGGAGGGCTGTAGCTTACACTGTGAGCCAAGTGGAAAACTGTAAGTCCCCAGAGCATAAGAGGAGGAGGAACTGCCTCTGGGATATGCACTCCTACTGGGGAACATGGCAATCCAGGCCACTGGGGAAGGTCTTATCCCTACCCAGCACTGAAAGTGATTTAGTGAGCAGAAGGGAGTGTATGAGTAGTAATAACATTGGATCCTGCTTTGCAAGCTCTCCCAGACTCAGGTGAGGATGGAAGGTAGCCAGCCATTCCTGATCCTACCTCACAGGAGTCCTCGCAGAAGACAGCCAGCTAACTCAGGAGGCAGCCACAGGCTGAGAGAAACTCACAACTGAGATGTGTGATAAAACCTCGAGCAGGGACAAACTCACTTAGCCAGAACCAAGGGATCAGTGGAAAGTATGTTGTAGCCACAGACATAGGAGCTAGATGCCCCTGGTTTGTGTGGGGACAAGGAAGGCCATGGTCTGAAAGCCACAGGTTGCCTTAGGGTTAAAGGAATATGGCCTGTGGCAGTATTGAGTTCTGGGCACGGACTGCCTTGTAACCTAGCGAGCTGTTGCTAGTGGAATACACTGCATGTATAAGACCTGCCTTGCCAAGTGCATGGGAGCTGGGTGCATTTTATTGCCACCTGCTACTCTCCACTTCTCATAGGGACTTTTCTGTGCATCAGGGGAAGTCACACACCTTCCTGGAACATTACCCCTGTGGCTAAAAGACTGCCCTTTGATTCCCACTGGGGCTGCTGCTTGTACCAGCACATGGACATCCAGAGCATGGACTTGCCTGGCACAGCTCCCTGCTGGCTTTGCCTCTTCACCCATCCTGGTAGCTTACTTAACATAAAGGGCAGAAACTTTTGTGAGCTCTATGCCCCTGCCCATTGCCTGTGACAGCAGAGTACTTCCCTGAGGCAGCATAAGACAATCAAATCCTGTGCTGGGGCCATTTCTTGCCTGGAGGCCAGCTGAAACATTCCATTGCAGCATCCACAGAAACAATAACACAATGCCTAGGAAGGAGAAAACTTGTGTGTGACCTCAGGTATCATCATTGCCCTCATCATGCTGGCTAGCCAGCAGGTCCAGAGTCTGTCCACATGACAAGTTTTTTTTCTTTTTTTTGGGGGGGGGATATTTATTTTATTTTATTTTATTTTATTATTTTTCTTCAAAAACATTTATTTATTTATTTATTTATTTATTTATTATTGCATTTTAGGTTTTGGGGTACATGTGAAGAACATGCAAGATTGTTGCATAGGTACACACATGGCAGTGTGACTTGCTGCCTTCCTCCCCTTCACCTATATCTGGCATTTCTCCCCATGGTATCTCTCCCCACCTCCCAACCCCACCATATCTCTCCCATTTCCCCCCAATAGACCCCAGTGTGTAGTGCTCCCCTCCCTGTGTCCATGTGTTCTCATTGTTCAACACCTGTCTATGAGTGAGAACATGCGGTGTTTGATTTTCTGCTCGTGTCAGTTTGCTGAGAATGATGGTTTCCAGGTTCATCCATGTCCCTACAAAGGACATGAACTCATCATTTTTGATGGCTGCATAATATTCCATGGTGTATATGTACCACATTTTCCCTGTCCAGTCTATCATCGATGGGCATTTGGGTTGGTTCCAGGTCTTTGCTACTGTAAACAGTGCTGCAATGAACATTCATGTGCATGTGTCCTTATAGTAGAACGATTTATAATCCTTTGGATATATACCCAGTAATGGGATTGCTGGGTCAAATGGAGTTTCTATTTCTAGGTCCTTGAGGAATCGCCACACTGTCTTCCACAATGGTTGAACTAATTTACACTCCACCAACGGTGTAAAAGTGTTCCTATTTCTCCACATCCTCTCTAGCATCTGTTGTCTCCAGATTTTTTAATGATCGCCATTCTAACTGGTGTGAGATGGTATCTCAATGTAGTTTTGATTTGCATTTCCCTAATGACCAGCGATGATGAACATTTTTTCATATGTTTGTTGGCCTCATGTATGTCTTCTTTTGTAAAGTGTCTGTTCATATCCTTCGCCAGTTTTGAATGGGCTTGTTTGTTTTTTTCTTGTAAATCTATTTTAGTTCTTTGTAAATTCTGGATATCAGCCCTTTGTCAGATGGGTAGACTGCAAAACTTTTTTCCCATTCTGTTGGTTGCCGATTCACTATAACGACTGTTTCTTTTGCTGTGCAGAAGCTGTGGAGTTTGATTAGGTCCCATTTGTCTATTTTGGCTTTTGTTGCCAATGCTTTTGGTGTTTTGGTCATGAAATCCTTGCCTAAGCCTATGTCCTGAATGGTTTTGCCTAGATTTTCTTCTAGGGTTTTTATGGTGTTAGGTCTTAAGTTTAAGTCTTTAATCCATCTGGAGTTAATTTTAGTGTAGGGTGTCAGGAAGTGGTCCAGTTTCTGCTTTCTGCACATGGCTAGCCAGTTTTCCTAACACCGTCTATTAAACAGGGAATCCTTTCCCCATTGCTTGTTTTTGCCTGGTTTGTCAAAGATTGGATGGTTGTAGATATGTTGTCTTGCCTCTGAGGTCTCTATTCTGTTCCATTGGTCTACTTCTCTGTTTTGGTACCAGTACCATGCTGTTTTGATTACTGTAGCCTTGTAGTATAGTTTGAAGTCCGGTAGTGTGATGCCTCCCGCTTTGTTCTTTTTGCTTAGAATTGACTTGGCTATGCGGGCTCTCTTTTGGTTCCATATGAAGTTTAAGGTGGTTTTTTCCAGTTCTGTGAAGAAGGTTATTGGTAACTTGATGGAAATAGCATTGAATCTATAAATTACTTTGGGCAGTATGGCCATTTTCACGATATTGATTCTTCCTAACCATGAACATGGAATGTTTCTCCATCTGTTTGTGTCTTCTGTTATTTCATTGAGCAGTGGCTTGTAGTTCTCCTTGAAGAGGTCCTTTACGTTCCTTGTTAGTTGTATTCCTAGATATTTTATTCTCTTTGTAGCAATTGTGAATGGCAGTTCATTCTTGATTTGACTCTCTTTAATTGTTATGGAGTGTAGGAATGCTTGTGATTTTTGCACATTGATTTTGTATCCTGAGACTTTGCTAAAGTTGCTTATCAGTTTCAGGAGTTTTTGGGCTGAGACGATGGGGTCTTTTAGATATTCAATCATGTCGTCTACAAATAGACACAATTTGACTTCCTCCTTTCCTATTTGAATACCCTTTATTTCTTTTTCTTGCCTGATTGCTCTGGCTAGAACTTCCAGTACTATATTGAATAGGAATGGTGAGAGAGGGCATGCTTGTCTGGTGCCAGATTTCAAAGGGAATGCTTCCAGTTTTTGCCGATTCAGTATGATATTGGCTGTTGGTTTGCTTTTATTATTTTGAAATACGTTCCTTCAATACCTAGTTTATTGAGGGTTTTTAGCATAAAGGGCTGTTGAATTTTGTCAAAGGCCTTCTCTGCATCTTCTTAACGACTACAACTGGCATTTGATAAAGTCTACACACTAAGGCTATTCATACCCGAAGAATCTCACAGAGTCTGTGTCCCTCCCTTGCCACTCTCATCAAAGCTGGTGCTGGTACCTGCTGCTGGGAGCCTTGAGAACAGGTCACATACGTCCTCAAGAGTCAACAAAGTAAATCTGGTATGGGTGTGTGTGTGTGTAAATACATACATATAATGCATATGTCTATGATGTATATATGTGTAAAATATATAATGTATACATATTACATACATATGCCTGTTATATATCCATTTTATATATATATATATGTACACACACACATATATATGGAATACTACTCAGCTGTAAGAAAGAAGAAAATGATGTCTTTTTGAAGTCTTTTGCAGCAACTTGACTGTAGCTGGAGGGCATTATTTTAAATGAAGTAATTCAGGAATGGAAACCGAAATGCTGTATATTCTTACTTTCTCACTTATATGTGGGAGCTAAACTGTGGGTACACAAAGGCATACAGAGTAGTATAATGGACCCTGGAGACTCAGAAGGGTGAGAGTGGGAGGGAGATGAAGGGTAAGAAACTACATGTTGGGCACAATGTACACTACTCAGGCGACCAGTACAGCAAAATCCCAGACTTCCACCACTATACAATTCATCCATGTAACCAGTAATCACATATACCCCTACAGCTATTGAAATAAAAGTAAGAAATGAGTAATTACAAAGATTATTATTTTTAAAATATATTTGTCAGTAATTTTGCAGTTTCAAATCATGGAAACATAATTTCAAAACTAGAATTGTTTTGCTCTCATCTCTGTAAAGAATGGGATGTCATTAGAAGCCATGGACCAGTCAATACATAGATTTGATGCTGTGAGGATTCACACTCCACCCTCAGCTCTGTAATTATCTTTGTATTAACTTCACTTTATTGCTTAAAAACAGTCAGCAGTTTCATCTACATACTGGGAAATGCAATTATCAAGAGCACTTGAGCTTCATACTTCTCAATTTTTACTACTACAAACTCTATTTCCAATTAGAAAAACAAAATATGGTTCATATTGATAGCATTTAATCTTCCCATGATCAGAGTTAAAGTCACATAATACGTTTGCAGCTCTCATTGGAGAAGTACAGATGTAAGTGGGAGGAGGACAATATGGGGAGAAGAGACAAATGCTGGCTCAAATACATCAGAGATGTTATTTTTAAAAATCTCCTCTGACAAACATAATAAAACTATATCAGTTACATAATGTTGGTTACAACAACAGAAAAGTTGACTCAAACTGTTAAAGAATGTAGATACAGAGATAGAGATACAACATACATGAAAAGCCTAGAGGTGTATTTGACATGATTCAACAACTCAATAATGTCCCCAATAGCTCAGTTGCTTTATGTCTCTTTGCCTTGACTGCAATATCAACTTTAGCAAAGGGGGCTGTGCTTGTGATTGTAAGATGATTACCACGAGCTTCTGGACATGGGTATCTTTGTAACAGTACTTTTTTCCCAAAGTCCTAATACTCACACTTATTGAAATATCTTAGACTCATGTCTATCCTGTAGCCAAACTTGGTCAGGGCACTGAAATATTCTGATTATTTATGTCCTCCTCTACTTTTGGAGGCGGAAATAGAAACAAATGGATGAGGGCTACTGAGGAGCAGGAGGTGCAGAAATACTTGCTAGAATGTAACCTAGACTACCTGCTATACATCGATCTCTGTGTCATTATTTTTAAGTTATTTTATTGCAATGTTATTTAAATTGAAGTTAATAAAATTTAAATAAAGCCAACTTTGTTAGAGCTTATATATGTAATTCACTTCTCCTTTCAGGGTAGCCAAACAATAATAAAAGACTGTTTGTTGATCACTAGTTTGGTATTTTAATGGAAACTTTAATGGTTGAATTAGAAATCACAGTTTAGATTTGAGATTTAATTATTCCTATTCCCCCTTTCCCATTCTATATGTTTGTAAAAGAATAATTTGGTATACCTCTTGAGAAAGAATGAAAAAGACAATATCTCTTGAGAGAATATAACTCACTTTATCTATTTCACTAAAGAGATCGGGACAGCCAGCCTGCCTTAAATGCTTGCAGCAAGTACAAGAGGAGCCAGAAGGAGACAGAATGTGCTTTGAAAGAATGCTGACTTACAGCATAGTGACTTGTTCATACATGTTGATTTGCTCTTCTCCCTTAGGGAATACTTCAAGAGAGAATGAAGAGAATGGCAAAATGTCTTTTCCTTTACTCCCCTGCATGAAATGAAACAGAAAATTTATGGGTTCAACTTTTCAATTAAGAGACAATAATTGTGTACCTACTTTTTAAAGTAACACATTTCATATCAGGTAAGAGATCACCATATATATACATATATATACACATATATAATAAAATACATAATTATATATGTGTATTTGTAGATATAATTGAATATATAATAAAATTATATATATATGTGTGTGTGTGTGTGTGTGTACGTGTGTGTATTTGTGTCTTTTATTCTCTGTAAGTTGTGTGTGTCTACGTGTTTCTTAAAATTATACCCATGCAGTGACAAGGGAAATGGATGAGAGAAAGAAAGATCAATGGTTGAGCTCACTGAAGTGGGGTCTTTGCTGGAGTCAGAGTAGGAAGAAGGGAAATAGGCAGAAACGGATTTGTCAATGAGTTTATTTGTTGTATTGATTATGTGATGATGAAAGTGTGAACATTTTTTTAAGCACAGTTATTCCTAAGGCTTGGGAGTTTATTGATCCACTTGAGAGTGAAAACTTTAGCTAACAGACTGTTAGCTACTCTGCTTATTTTTGTGTTGGTTTTGTTTTGTTGTTTGTCTTTCTTGGAGGTAATCCACCAATACGACCCATTTACATGTGCAATGGGATTTTGGCGTTTAGTAAAGAAATAAACAGAATAAAATGTTTACCCAAGTCCTGAAATACAACTTAACTCCCTACTAAGCTGTCATTGTGTTAGGACTGATCCTTGAGAGTTTATGAAAGCAGTTATTTTTAAAATAAAACAGTGAAATTTCCTGATCTTACTATGTATTACACTATTTCATATTAAAGAATTCTAACAGAAATGAGGATGCAAGAACCCTCTGTCAAAAGTCCTCAGGGCACTGTGTGGCCCTCCTAGGTTTTGCCACTTGCCTAGTTTAAGTGTTAAAGCCAAACAAATTGCAAAGACATGACTCACAAAACTGTCTGGGTTCTTTAAGTGTAGAAGGTCCGTCAAGTGTAAAGGGGCCAGGCTATAGGCAAGCTGAGATGCATTAAAGCCAAACTTAAAATGGGACAGAAGCTCTGTGGCAGATGTGACAATTATTATGTGAAGACAGTTATCAAACAACATTGCCATTTCTCCATCTTATCCCTTCACCTCACCATACTCCTTTCTGGATTCCAAGTGAGACTTTTCTGACTAAGAATAGCATTTCTCTTGTCCTTGCTATATAGCCAGGCAGTATCTCACTGGTCTATCCAGTCACTAGCTTTATTCTTAGTGGTAAATCTCACAAGGTCTGTCATAAAAACTGAGTCTTCATTAACCAGGTGCTCCTGTCTCAGGGAACTGATTGATGTATAAGATTTGACTAATTTCAAATATTTCAATGCAGAGTACACCACATCTCAAGCTTGCGGATGTCAACCCAAAGATAAAAGTGCAATTTACATTGTAGAAAAAGGAACATTAGTTGTTCCAATTTTATTATTTTCTTTAATAGGTGAAAAGGAAAATATGATTTTTGGAGTTTGATTTCTATCAAGATTCTATATCACGTCATTTAGTTAAACAAATTCAAGGACCCCCCATCTAATTATTTTTATGACTTTATTCATTTTATTTCACTGGTAACTATTTTAGTAAATTACCAGGTAGTAATGACCCTAATTTTTACATGTATTTTGAGATTATAAATCTCATTTCTTGATCATCACTATAAATCTGGTTACCTTTATATTAAGAAGAGTGTGTCAATTCAGCACCATGCAGTTATGTTTGGAATATTATCAAATATTAATAGTCGTGTAGGAGTCTAATCTTAAAATAGAATTGGAAATGAACTCAGGCAGGAAAGTTAGTATCTACTCCCTTCTCTCTGATCACTGATCAAATTCATTAATGGAGGACGGCATTGAATGGTTATGTATTTGCATAATGACATTGTGTTTCTTTCATCTCCATTTGACGGTGTTAGAATGGGTGTGTCAAACCAAAGTATTTTTAAATTTAGGGCCCATTTGTAGAACTTGGTAAATCTAGCTAATTAGACAGTTTGGCTGTGTGTTTGGCAGTCTGTTACACTGATGGCTCCAAGTGATCACATCTCTTGACATTCACAACCTATGAATTCACCTTCCCTTGAATCTGGGCTGGGCCTGTGACTTGTTTGAACTATGGAGAGAGCAATACTGTCCCAATTCTCTGCCTAAGACAAAAAGCAAACTGGAAGCTTCCACCTTTGCACTATGGGGGGCCCTGAACCACCATGAAAAAAATCTGAATATTCTACTGGAAATACAATTTGGAGAGAGACTCCATGGGAAAGAAAGGCCCTGAGACCACCATGGAGCCAAGAAGATGTCAGCCATTCAAGATATCCAGTGCATCTCACCCTCTAAATTCATCAATCAGCTGAAGTGTGGCCTCATGAAAAACCACTGGCACAGAGAGCTGAAGACATCAAATGCAAATGAAATGATTGTCACTGGAAAGACACGGTGTTTCTGGGGTTGGAGAGAGCAGTTATTTATAGCAGATAGGAATGGGGAAAACTGAGCATTTCCCACCCCATCCCCATCCCCAGCCTTAGCCATGCAGTATATAGATTTAGATTTGGGGGTTTGCCTGGGCAACCAGAGTCTGAGGTTTATCTAGTACTTGGAGTATGAAATGATGAGACAAGTTAAGTGGCCAAAACAGCATCAGGATTCTCACTCAATAAAGTGTGGTTATTGCTTATGGAATTATCTATCCTAATAAGATCCCCTCTTGTAGCACATTTCATGAAGTAGTTGCTACTATGCCTTGAGAAAGAAAAAATTATGGGTGCACAGGGTATTGTTAGTTCTTAAAACCTTTGTGAGAATCAGTACTCCCTGCATTGCCAAAACTTTCAGTCACTCTCTGACTTAATCTTGAAAGGGACATTGCCTTTTAAGTTTCCTTAAAAATTCTGCCTCCCAGTTGTCTCAATTTTAAATTGCTGTGCCTCGTGTTTATGCAAGGAAGGGAATTATATGTGTATGCCTGTGTGTGCACATGCAAGCATGTGTGTACATTCAGCCACAATACTTTGCAGATACTAAAATGATTTTACAGTGTGCTCTTTGGCTGTTTTTTGTCCAATCATTCAGGGAAATTTTACTAACCAATGCTGTACATGTGAGAAAAACTTATTTTGAAAATCCTGTAAAAATATTTCATGTTTATTACATTGTCAAATTAAAAGCATGATTTTTTTTTTTTTTCGAGATGGAGTTTCACTCTTGTTACCCAGGCTGGAGTGCAATAGTGTGATCTCGGCTCACTGCAATCTCTGCCTCCTGGGTTCAGGTAATTCTCCTGCCTCAGCCTCCTGAGTAGCTGGGATTACAGGCATGCATCACCATGCCCAGCTGATTTTTTTTTGTATTTTTAGTAGAGACGGGGTTTCACCATGTTGACCAGGATGGTCTCGATCTCTTGACCTCGTGATTTTTTAAATGTGTAGTATATGAAAATCACCTGAGATAATTCTTGAAAATATATTACATTAACCCATGTGTCTAAATTCTGATGACTAACATGTACCACTACAGAATTTCATTTAAACATATGTTTCAAAGCTATTTACTGGCAACTTAGTAAGTGAATCAGTAAGAAGAATGAAAATATGAAAATAAATTATATTTTCTATCTTATCAGAATTCTTGTAACACTTTAGTAAGAAATCTTATTACTATAAAATGCTAAATTTCTACTCATGATTATGTTTGCACCTCCTGCAACTGTGACTTCAGCAATATGTTTTGACTATATCATAAAACTTGAACTGGTTGTGGCTTTCAATTGCTGTCTTCTATTTTACAAAATTACAAATAATTATTAGGTAATATTTATTAAATATATCTACCTTGTATTGATAGTTGCTTATTCCTATAGAGTGTAGAGATATAGATTTTCAGCAACAGTATTTTTAAACTATAAATATTAGTAACTATATTAACCCTTCATTAACATGAATGTACCACAAAATTGTTTTACTATTCTTTTTTTTTTCCATTTATTTATTTTATTGCATTTTAGGTTTTGGGATATATGTGAAGAACATGCAAAATTGTTGCATAGGTACACACGTGGCAGTGTGATTTGCTGCCTTCCTCCCCATCACCTACATCTGGCATTTCTCCCCTTGCTATCTCTCCCCAGCTCCCCACCTCCCACTGTCCCTCCCCTATTTCCCCCCAACTGACCCCAGTGTGTAGTGCTCCCCTCCCTGTATCCATGTGTTTTCATTGTTCAACTCCCGCCTATGAGTGAGATCACGCGGTGTTTGATCTTCTGCTCTTCTGTCAGTTTGCTGAGAATGATGGTTTCCAGGTTCATCCATGTCCCTACAAAGGACATGAACTCATCGTTTTTGATGGCTGCATAATACTCCATGGTGTATATGTGCTACATTTTCCCTATCCAGTCTATCGTCGATGGGCATTTGGGTTGGTTCCAGGTCTTTACTATTGTAAACAGTGCTGCAATGAACATTCGTGTGCACGTGTCCTTATAATAGAATGATTTGTTATCCTTTGGATATATACCCAGTAATGGGATTGCTGGGTCAAATGGAGTTTCTATTTCTAGGTCCTTGAGGAATCGCCACACTGTCTTCCACAATGGTTAAACTAATTTACACTCCCACCAACAGTGCAAAAGTGTTCCTATTTCTCCACATCCTCTCCAGCATCTGTTGTCTCCAGATTTTTTAATGATCGCCATTCTAACTGGCGTGAGATGGTATCTCAAAGTACTATTCTTAAGAAATAAAACTTCTTTAGTAATTTGTTACCTGTGAATTTGTTATAACATAATGTCCAACCACTCATACTAGAAATATGTAGGTATTTTTTAAATTTACAGGTAGTTATTTAGTAATCTGAGATCATATGTTAATTTTATATTCATCTCTTTTTATTTATTAAATATTTATATTGATGCAAAATGTTAGTATTATTGTTAATAAGAATTGATTTTATTATGGGATGTTGAGGATGGTTGAAGGAACAATGTTCTGATAGGAGACATCACCCTAAAGTTAGGCAGATAGAGTAGAATTAACTAAAGATTTATTTAGGGAAACCACAGAATACAATGCAGACCTAGTTTTGCCAATAGCGGAAGTGCTTACAACAATTTGGGATGTGGCCAAGAGTAATTTTCAGGATCCAGAGAGGACAACTGTATGGGAATGGCCTCCTGTTGGGAGCAGAAGCTTGATATAGCAAATCAGCAGGGAAGGAATTTTGAAAATAAGTACTCCATCCCCACTCCCTGACTAGTGTCAATCTCCTGAAAGTGACTCTCTATATTTTAACTAAGGTCAGGAGGTAAGAGAGTCCGCTGATATAGTTCATAGCATTTGTCTGTCAGGGCACAGAGTATTATAAAAAAGGGTGCAGGGTGGATGTGGAAAGCAAAGGAAAATATCCAGTATATAGTAGTAGCAATAATTTTGGAGAACCACTGTTTTAATAAACAGGATGTTTCATATAATAATTCAAACATGTCATTGATGTTTTCATATATTGTGTTGCTTTGCAAAGTTGACTTCATTGTAATATTTAAACATTTGTCTCTCTAAAAGTCGAATATTGGTTCCATAGCATCTTGATACTTTCTAACTAAAGAGCTATACTAAATCTTACAACTATTTTAAAGGAATTTCTCTAAATTTTCAAGGCCACTTTATATAGATTTTACATATTGAAGGAATTAAAAACTCTGTGTACTTCAGAGTTAAGTGGAAATTTGCCAATGGTCATTATTATTCCTTTTTTGAATCACAGATAAAAAGAATGACATTTAAAAAATCACACTGCTTCAATTTGCAGTATGTATTCATTCATGATACTATAGAAGGATGGATGTGATATAACTAATAAATAACAAAATAATGAATCTGTTTGTACACTCTGCCAATTTGCTTTACAAGAAAAAAGATAAGTCAACTTTCTATAGTTATTTATAATACAATATTTCATAGTCTACATTTTATGTTCTCTATTTGAGCATTAGCCATGGTCCTAATAATAGTGACAGCTAAACTTAAGTATACAAAAACAAGCTTATCAATAGTTTTAGACGAAAAGAGAAGAGAATAAGTAAACAGGAACTTCAAGTTTTAAGTAGGCGGATTAAAAAGGTGTAGAAATAATGGGAGTCTCAGTTTCAACTAGTAGCATCAGGTAAGATTATAAAGAGTTAATATACCATCTTATACTCAAATTCATACTGGGCCAGGAGAAAACAACCTTACATCTTATTATTGTTATCATTATACTTTAAGATCTGGGATACATGTGCAGAATGTGTAGGTTTGTTACATAGGTATACACATGTCATAGTGGTTTGCTGCACCCATCATCTACATTAGATATTTCTCCTAATGCTATCTCTCCCCTATTCCCCAACCACCCCACAGGCCCCAGTGTATGATGTTCTCATCCCTGTGTCCATGTGTTCTCATTGTTCAACTCCCACTGATGAATGAGACCATGTAGTGTTTGGTTCTCTGTTCCTGTGTTAGTTTGCTGAGAATGATGGTTTCTAGCTTCATCCATGTCCCTGCAAAGGACATGAACTCATCCATTTTTATGGCTGCATAGTATTCTATGGTGTATATGTGACACATTTTCTTTATCCAGTCTGTTATTGATGGGCATTCGTGTTGATTCCAAGTCTTTACTATTGTGAGCAGTCCTGTAATAAACATGTGTCTTTATAGCAGAATGATTTATAACCCTTTGCATATGTACTCAGTAAAGGGATTGCTGGGTCAAATGGTATTTCTGGTTCTAGATCCTTGAGGAATTGTCACACCATCTTCCACATAGTTGAGCTAATTTACATTCCCACCAACAGTGTAAAAGCATTGCTATTTTTCCAGAATCTACAGGGGGCATAAACAAATTTACAAGAAAATTAAAAACAAAAAAACCCCATTGAAAAGTCGGTGAAGGATATGAACAGACACTTCTCAAAAGAAGACATTTAGGCAACTGAAAAACATGAAAAAAAATCTCATCATCACTGGTCATTAGAAAAATGCAAATCAAACCCATGATGATTTACCATCTAATTCCAGTTAGAATGGCGATCACTAAAAAGTCAGGAAACAACAGATGCTGGATAGGATGTAGAGAAACAGGAACACCTTTACACTGTTGGTGGGAGTATAAAAAAACCTTACAACTTAAATTTTATTTCTTTGTATAGCAAAGTGAACTCATTAAATAATGAAATAAAGAAGTTTGCCATAATATCCCTTCCAGCTTTAAAACATTTTATTTAAAAGTTAAAAATATGCACATTATTATTCTAAATGATCATGTTTCTTTGTTAAAAAACTATAAACTAAACATAGGTATTTGAAAAAAATTCTCAAATAGCATGAGTCTTCTTCAAACAATTATGGGAAAAATGTAAATTCAAATATATTTTAGCCAATGTTGAAGTTTACAAGACTGGGGAACAGAAAGGTGAGCCTTCTTTCCTTTCAGCCCAATAAGCAGTATTCTTTAAACAAACAGTAAAGGAACAGACCATAAGTAACCCAAGTTATTTGGGTTACTGCTACATTATTCTCAGTTCACCATTGATGACTCTCTGTTTTCTCCTTGAAACCCATGTTATTATCTAACCAGCACATTCATATCACCAATAACTTGTTAGAGATGCAAATTCTTAGACCTCAACCAATCCTAGAACAATTAAATTAGAAATTCTGAAATCAGAGCCCATGTTACTTTCCATTCCCCTAGGAATGACCTTTCTCTCTTGTCTACTTATCAAAATTTTACCCATTCTTTATGATTTATTTTTGGCATGATGCATCATAATACAAATGTAGTTTCTTTCTCTGATAAGAATTTTCATCTTATGAGTGATCGTTTTTATCCCAGACACCAAGTGCAAATTCCCAAGCATATAGCATTCAATTAATAATTAGTAGTTCTAAAACTATATTATGTCTTTGAATTACTGGCAAACCACAAAAATATAAAAGAATGTAACCATTCAGGCAATTGCATGAAGAGTAATAATACTTCAAACCCTAATAACTTATCATCAACTGGTAAGATAAACAGGAGGTAGAGCATGAAGAGCTGATTAGTCATATTCAAGAGTTTATACTTGGTCTGAAATCTTTGCATAACATTTTAGTCCAGGCAGAATGTTGGTTGGTTAGTGTTATGCTAGGATCAAATCACAGTAGTTCTTTGGTTGAAGACAAACTAACAGCACTTGAAGAATATGATGGGTTTGTATATGCAAAGATAGAGGGAAGGAACTTCCTAGGCAAAGAAAAGAGTACTTTGGACTTTTACATCATCCTCTATGTTCACAGTAAAGGCTGCTAAGCAGATGGTGACTATGGTGGCTTACATTCTAATATTTAAATTTAGGAAAGGGAAATTTACCAAAGGAAGACAGAGCTATTCTTTTTTTTTTTTTTTAGAATATTGAAAAAAAAATCTGGGAAAACCAAGATTGGTTCACAAGTCTAAATAATGGAAGAAGACAAAAATATTATGATCATTTCCAAGAACAATATCAATGGCATATCAGAAGAAAAAAATAAGCTGAACATCAGAGTAAGTAGGGTATAAACTGAGGCAGTCCTGATAAATTGAACCAAAATGTATGTGAAAATTCACCTACAATGTATGTGAATGGACCTTGCTAGCTTAAGGTATGGGATCAAAACCAGGGAAACGTATAAAAGAGAGGCTCTGAATTAGAACACAAATAAGGCATGTGATATAGTCAGGATAGTGTCCCTGCCCAGCTCTCATGTTGAATTGTAATCCCCAGTAGTGGAGGTGGGCCTGGTGGGAGGTGATTAGATCATGGGGTGTATTTCTCATGAATGGTTTAGCACCATCCCCTTGGTGCTGTCCTCACAATAGTGAGTGATTTCTCATGAGATCTTTCTGTCTAAAAGTGTGTGGCATCTCTGTCTCTCTCTTGCCCTTGCTTTTACCACTACCTCTGTGTCTTCCACCGTGATTGTTAGCTTCCTGAGACCTTCCCAGAAGCAAATGCTGCTATGGTTCCTGTGTAGCCTGCAGAATTATGAGATAAACCTCTTTTCTTCATAAATTACCCAGTCTCAGTTATTTCTTTATAGCATTGCCAGAACAGCCTAATACAGCATGCATGAAGAAAAACAAGTCAGATTCAAAAAACTGACACATTCATAATGAGGATAATTACATACAGAGTTTGGAAACATCTTATGTTTATAAAACAGAGAAAATAATGGAATATACATCCATTTCAGTAAGACATATCAGAACAAAAAGGCCAAAATAATAACTGCCTATTTAATTGCCCTGTTTATGAGAGAATCTTAAAAGGCAAGGACAAAGCAGTTTCTGTAACATTGGTCACTTGTTTGATAATAGGATTTAAATAGGTCTGATGATGAAATGTTGACCAGTTAAATGTGACAACTTCAGAACTGGAAGAGAATATTAATAGCAATATATTTATTTTTCATTTTTCATTTAGCAGCTGAATGAGAAAACTGTTTTTGACACTGTATTTATCAGTAATCAGGCCAGTCAGCCAAATGTAATAGCATAATAATGTGTTATCATAGTATCTTTGAAATGCATTTTCCATGGCAGTATCATTATCCCCAATTTATAGATAAGAGGGGCATGTACAACTGTCAGTGTAAAAAGATAAATTTTGTGACTAGGCCTCAATAGCTACTGTCTCATCATTTAAGCATTATAGTCCTTGCAAGTTTATAGGTTGTCCTCAAGTTCGTCCTGGGTTCATTTCTTTTTGTTCCTGGTATGTTTCTCATTATATTTTACATACTAAAACTGGCCATGGAACTGTTATGGATCCCTCTGCATCTGCATTGGAGTGACAATTGCAAATGAAGAAGGGTTTTCCTCCCCCTGTAATTTTACTAATTGATAAGAACACCTGATACTATTAATATTATTTTTGAAATTGCCTTTTATTCTTTTTGGTCCTAAAATATAGAAGCTGAAAAGACATCTGAAAAATATAATTTATAGTGATGAATATAATGACAAAAGTAATGTTTATAAATGGTTAGAAACTATCCAATTAGTGGCAGAGCTATGGTTTGAAACAGTATTGTCAAATGCTAAAAATCTCTTTTCTGCTATGTCAAATAGCTGATTCATTTTACACAATATATTGATTCCCTTTACATAAATTATTTATCAAAACTTTCAGTCAATGTAATAACTTGTAAGTTCATTTTTTAGAAGTTCCACATCTTATCCAATTGATCTTAGAGTATTTGGTTTAAATAATCACTTCTGGTTGCACATAGTGGCTCACGCCTATAATCCCCACACTTTGGGAGGCACAGGTGAGAGTATCTCTTGAGGGCAGAAGTTTGAGACCAGTTTGGGCAACATAGTAAGATCCCATCTCTACAAAAAAAATTAATTAAAAAGTCACTTCTCTATTGGTATACACTATCAAGAATATTTCACTTCATTTAAATTTGATTTCAAAAGAGCAGTCTTTGAAGGTAGAATCTTTAATAAAGAAGAGTGAAATGAGACACAGTGAGTGAGCAGATGTGAAGAACCATTTCTGTTAAAGCTCTGGGGTTAAGTAAAGATTTGTGAGTTACAGAAAAGCAGGCTTCATATACATACCTAATGTGTGTATTATAATTTCCTACATGTAGAAAGAGTACATGCTTATGTCTATTGTCATAATATTATCATGATGCTGTCATGATTTTTCATCAGATATCATGATGCTGTCTAATAAGCCCTTAAAAATTATGTATAGCATACCATGTTCCTTAGTATCATTACCTTTGTATCTCCACAAGATGCTCTGATCAGTCCTCTGATTTGGTTTACCTGCTTGCTTCCCTACCCCCTCTTCCTGATGCTTTTCATTAATAGAATTTCCTACTCCAAAAATTTTTCATTCATAGTTTTCCCTACTCAAAAAAAATTCTCTACTTTTTCTCTTCAGTATCACTGTCTCTGTGTCTCTCTCTTCCCTTCTTTGTCTTACTGTTATAGATAAAGAAAGGCTAGAGCAGATTGAAATGTACTCATTTATGCCAGGTAGAATCCTCTTAAAAGAATGCGTATGGCAAGCTTATTTAATTCAAAAACAAAATAACAGCAGGTTTAATTGCTTTGAGTTTTGAATAATAATACATGTTTAACTTTGTATCTCAATAATATTAAAAGTCAAAGTGAATTTTTTTGTTTATCAAAAAGAAGTAGGCTTTTACATGGTTGAGAAACTAAAAAGAGTTTCTCCATGTAGTCTCAGAACCGAAAGATGACTAATATATCAACCTCTTATTTTCTCAGTATGTCTGATGCAGTTATTTTATTTTCCTTAAGCTTATTCTACTGATGAAATGTGAGTATAATCCTTATGACACTGAATAATGAACACTGAATTTTCAATTTTCCCTCAGATGTTTCAGCATTTTCTCTACAATATAAACTTAGAGAAAGATATGGGGGTGGGGAGGGGAACGAGAGAGAGAGAGAGAGCGAGAGAGAGAGAGAGAGAGAAAGAAAGGAAGTGGTTTGTTGACTTCACACAGACACACACACATATTTGTTTTGTCCAACTGAGAATAAAATATGTTAAATTGTTATCATTCCATCAGCATCTTCTGCCAACATATCACTGTACCAAACATTCCACAAGGCATAGACATACTTTGGTCATAGGTTAAAATCTAAAACATACCTATGAACATGCACAGCCCATAGAGAGATTTATAGCTAAACTTAAATATCCTTAAAATCAGATAAGTGCAAGCATGCATAGAGGAGGCCCTAGATAAAGGTTCTTGTGAAGCAATTTATCCTCAGGGAAGACAAGACACATTAGCTTAATCAAACAATAATGAGTCCATGTAATAGAGTAGCAACAATTTAAAATACAGTAATATGAGGTATATTGATTGCTTTATAACTAAGGACTTTGTACACAGAGCCTACAGCGGAGGAGATTATGACTTTGGGATGGCTCATGTCATTCAATTCTCTAAGACATGTGGAACATATAGTAGTATTATTTTATGGTAGTAGCAGAGTGGGGTGTGAAAGGGATTTTTCTCATTTTAGGGAGGATAACTTCTGGAGTCCACTGATGAGAAAAGACAAAAACCCATGGAAGAAAAGGACAGTTTGAACAGCAAGAGGTCAGTTTAACCTAGTTTTAGTTCAGCTGCCATGCGACCTGGGTACCCATACAGGAAACATTGGGAACAGAAGAAACCATAGCCATATGGAAATCACACTCCAACATCAGAAGCAAGTACATAGAAGGAGTGGTGTATCAGGTGTGACAGATTAGTTGTGACAAATAATGCTCTCACTGCCACTGAGGAGGCCATGAGCAGTTTCTGAGGTTAAAAAGAGAATGTAAGTTAGCTCAGTGGTCCTTAAATAGTGGTGGCCATTCACAGAATTTTTCTCTTCAGGGGAACATAGAAATTGAGCAGTAGCTGCTCTGGATTTTAAGGTGAAAAAAAAGTTGTTTTCTTTTTCTTTCTTTCTTTTTTTTTTTTTTTGCAGATAAAAAAAATGCAGAAAGTTGTTATGATAATAGGAATAATTAGTAAAGAAAGAAATATGATTGTGTGATTGTGAGAGAGGCCAAACGGTGCAATCTAATACACAAATGCAGAGATTAGCTTTGGGATTATGAACTTGGTGCCTGTGTCCCAGCCATACCAACTCTAGCTGTGGCTAAAGGGGGCCAAGGGCTAGCTCAGGCCACTGCTTTAGTGGGTTTAAACCCCAAGGCTTGGTAGTTTCTATGTGGTGTTGGGTCTGCAGTTGCATAAAAGACAATAGAGCTCTGGAAACCTCTGCCTAGATTTCAGAGGATGTATGGAAACATCTGGATGTTTAGGCAGAAGTTTGCTGCAGAGGTGGAGCCCTCATGGAAAACCTCTGCTAGGGCAGTGCAAAAGGGAAATATGGGGTCAGACCCCCCACACAGAGTCCCCACTGGGACACTGCCTAACAGAGCTGTCAGCAGAGGGCCACCATCCTTGAGACCCCACAATGGTAGCTCCACCAGCAACTTACACTGCAAGCCTGGAAGAGCTGCAGGCACTCAACGCCAGTCATGAAAGCAGCCAGGAAATGGGGGATACACCATGAAAATCTATAGGGGTAGAGTTGCCCAAGGCCTTGGGAGTCCACCTCTTGTATCAGAATGTACTGGATGTTAGACATGGAATCAAAGGAGATTATTTTGGAGCTTTCAGAATTAATGACTGGCACATAAGATTTCATATTTACATGGGGCCTGTAGCCCCTTTGTTTGGCCAGTTTATCCCTCTTAGAATGGGAGCATTTATCCAATGGTTGTTCCCTCACTGTATCTTGGAAGTAACTAACTTGCTTTTGATTTTACTGGCTCATAGGCAGAAGAGACTTACACTGTCTCTGATGAGACTTTGAACTTGGACTTCTGGGTTAATGCTAGAATAAGTTAAGACTTTTGGGAAGCAGAAATATAGACCAATGGAACAGAACATAGACCTCAGAAATAAAACTGCACATCTACAACCATCTGATCTTGGATAAACCTGACAAAAAAAAGCAATTCAAAAATATTCCTTATATAATAAATGGTGCTAGGAAAACTGGCTAGCCATATGCAGAAAACTGAAACTGGATCCTTTATTTATTCCTTATACAAAAATTATTTCAAGATGGATTAAAGATATATATGTAAAACCCCAAATCTTAAAAATTCTAGAAGAAAACTTAGGCAATATCATTCAGGACAGAGGCATGGGCAAAGACTTCATGACAAAAACACAAAAAGCAATTGCAACCAAAGCCAAAATTAACAACTGGGATCTAATTAAACTAAAAAGCCTCTGCACAGCAAAAGAAACTAGCATCAGAGTGAACAGAAAACCTACAAATAGGAGAAAATTTTTCAATCTACCCAGCTAACAAAGGTGCAATATCTAGAATCTACAAGGAACTTAAATAAAATTACAAGATAAAAAAACACTCTATCAAAAAGTGGGCAAAATATATAAACAGACACTTCTCAAAAGAAGACATTTATGCAGCAAAACATGAAATAAAGCTCAACATCATTGATCATTAGAGAAATGCAAATTAAACTACAATGACATACCATCTCATGACAGTCAGAATAGTGATTATTAAAATTTTTTTTTATTAAAAAGTCAAGAAACAATACATGCTGGTGAAGCTATGGAGAAAGAGAAACACTATTACATTGTTAGTGGGAATGTAAATTAGTTCAACTATTGTGGAAGACAGTGTGGTGATTCTTCAAGGATCTAGAACCAGAAATACCATTTGACTCAGAAATCTCATTATTTGTTACATATCCAAAGGAATCTACATCATTCTACTGTAAAAACATACACGCATATGTTTATTGCAGCACTGTTTGCAATAGCAAATACATTGGATCAACCAAAACACCAATCAATGATAAACTGGATTTAAAAAAAATGTGGTACATACAAACTATGGAATACTATGCAACCATAAAAAGGAATGAGATGATGTCCTTTGCTTGGACACGGATGAAACTGGAATGCACCATCCTCAGCAAACTAACACAGGAACAGAAGACCAAACACTGCATAAGTGGGAGTTCTGACTCATAAATGGGAGTTGAACAATGAGAACTCATGGACACAGCAAGGGGAACAACACACAGGGACCTCTTGTGGGTTGGGAGGAAAGAGGAGGGAGGCATTAGGAAAAATACCAAATGCATGCAGGGCGTAAAACTTAGATGAAAAGTTGATAGGTGCAGCCAACAACCATGGCACATTTATACCTATGTAACAAACCTCCATGTTCTGCACATGTATCTTGGAACTTAAAGTAAAAGAAATAAAGTTTTTAAAAGCTGGGTTTTTTTGAAAAGATCAAATAGACCACTAACAAGATTAATAAAAAAGAAAAGAGAGAATAATCAAATAGATGCAATAAAAAATTATATAGGGGATTTCACCACAGATGCCACAGAAATACAAACCACCATCAGAGATTACTACAAACAACTCTATGCACATAAACTAGTAAACCTGGAAGAAACAGATAAATTCCTGGAAACTTGCACCCTCCCAAGCCTAAACCAGGAAGAAGTTGAAACTCTAAATAGATCAATAGCAAGGGCTAAAGTTGAGGCAGTAATTAATAGCCTACCAACCAAAAAAAGCCCAGGGTCAGATGAGTTCACAGCCAAATTCTACCACAGATACAAAGAGGAGCCGGTACCACTCCTTCTGAAACTATTCCAAACAATCGAAAAAGAGGGAATCCTTCCCAGATCATTTTATGAGACCAAAATCATCCTGATTCCAAAACCCCACAAAGACTCAACAAGAAAAGGAAACTTTAGGCCAATATCCATGATGAACGTAGATACAAAAATCTTCAATAAAATAATGGTAAACTGATTGCAACAGCACATCAAAAAGCTTTTCCATCATGATCAAGTAGGCTTCCTACCAGGGATGCAAGGCTGGTTCAACGTACACAGGTCTATAAACGTAATTCACCACATAAACAGAACCAAAGACAAAAACCACATGATTATCTCAATAGATGCAGAGAAGGCTCTCAAGAAAATTCAGCAGCCATTTATGCTAAAAACTCTCAGTAAACTAGGTATCAGTGGAACGTATCTCAAAATAATAAAAGCTATTTACGACAAACCCACAGCCAATATCATACTGAATGGGCAAAAACTTGAAAAATTCCCTTTGAAATCTGGCAATAGACAAGGATGCTCTTTCTCACCACTCCTATTCAATATAGTATTGGAAGTTCTAGTCAGAGAAATCAGGCAAGAAAAAGAAATAACAGTATTCAATTAGGAAAGGAGGAAGTCAAATTGTCTCTATTTGAAGATGACATGATTGTATATTTACAAGACCACATCATCTCAGCCCCAAATCTCCTAAAACTGATAAGCAACGTCAGCAAAGGCTCAGTATACAAAATCAATGGGCAAAAATCACAAGCATTCCTATACACCAATGACAGACTTAAAGAGAGCCAAATCAAGAACAAACTGCTATTCACAATTGCTACAAAGAGAATAAAATACCTAGGAATACAACTAACAAATGATGTAGAGGACCTCTTCAAGGAGAACTACAAACCACCACTCAAGGAAATAAGAGAGGACACAAAGAGTTGGAAAAACATTCTGTGCTCATGGTTAGGAAGAATCAATATTGTGAAAATGGTCATACTGCCCAAAGTAATTTATAGGCTCAACACTATCCTCATCAAGCTACCTATGACCCTCTTCACAGAACTGGAAAAAACAACCTTAAACTTCATATGGAACCAAAAGAGAGCCCATATAGCCAAGTCAATTCTAAGCAAAAAGAACAAAGCTGGAGGCATCACACTACCTGACTTCAAACTATACTGCAAGGCTGCAGTAATCAAAACAGCATGGTACCAGTACCAAAACAGAGATATATACCAATGGAACAGAGCAGAGGCCTTGGAGGGAATGCCACACATCTACAGCCATCTGATATTTGACAAACCTGACAAAAACAAACAATGAGGAAAGGATTCATTGTTTAATAAATGATGTTGGGAAAATTGGCTAGCCATATGCAGAAAGCAGAAACTGGACACCTTCCTGACACTTTACACTAAAATTAACGCCAGATTGATTAAAGACTGAAACCTAAGACCTAATACCATAAAAACCCTAGAAGAAAACCTAGTCAAGACCATTCAGGACATAGGCATCGGCAAGGACTTCATGGCTAACACAAAAAAATCATTGGCAACAAAAGCCAAAATAGACAAATTAGATCTAATTAAACTCCAGAGCTTCTGCACAGCAAAAGAAACAGTCATTAGAGTGAACTGGCCACCAATAGAATGGGAAAAATTTTTTTTGCAATCTACCCCTCAGAAAAAGGACTTATATCCAGAATCTACAAAGAACTAAAACAGATTTACAAGAAAAAAACAAACAAACCAATTCAAAAGTGGGTGAAGGATATAAACAGACATTTTTCAAAAGAAGATATATCTGAGGCCAACAAACATATGAAAAAATGCTCATCATCACTGGTCATAAGAGAAATGTAAATCAAAACTACATTGAGATACAATTTCACACCAGTTAGAATGGTGATCATTAAAAAATCTGGAGACAACAGATGCTGGAGAGGATGTGGAGGGATAGGAATGAATTTACACTGTTGATGGAAGTGTAAATTAGTTCAGCCATTGTGGAAGACAGTGTGGCAATTCCTCAAGGACCTAGAAATATAAATTTCATTTGACCCAGCAATCCCATTACTGGGTATATATCCAAAGGATTATAAATCATTCTATTATAAAGACACATGCACACGTATGTTCACTGCAGTACTGTTTATGATAGCAAAGATTTGGAACCAACCCAAATGCCCATTGATAATAGACTGGACAGGGGAAATGTGGCACATATACACCAATGAATACTATGCAGCCATAAAAACCGATGAGTTCGTGTCCTTTGTAAGGACATGGATGAACCTGGAAACCACCATTCTCAGCAAACTGACACAAGAACAGAAAATCAAACACCGCATGTTCTCACTCATAGGTGGGTGTTGAACAATGAGAACACATGGACACAGGTAGGGGAGCATCACACACTTAGGCCTGTGGTGGGGGGGACTATAGGTGGGACAGTGGGGCTAGGCAGTTAGGGAGGGATAACATGGGGAGAAATGCCAGATACAGGTGATGGGGATGGAGGCAGCAAACCACCTTGCTATGTATGTACTTATGCAACAATCCTCCATGTTCTTCATATGTACCCCAGAACAAAGTGCAATAATATGTATGTATGTGTGTGTGTGTGTGTGTATGTAAAAAAAGAAAATATTTTTGCAGATTGTTGGAAAGGCATGATTGGTTTTGAAATCTAAAAAGGATGTGAGATTTGGGAGGGGCCAAAGGCATAATGATATGGTTTAGCTCTGTGTCTCCACTGAATTCTCACCTCAAATTTTAATTCCCTTAGTACCTATGTGTCAAGGTAGGTACGAGGTGGAAGGTGACTGTATCTTGAGGGTCGTTTTCTCCATGCTATTCTCGTGATAGTGAGTGAGTTTTCATGAGATCTGATGGTTTTATAACTGTTTGATCGTTCCTCCTCCACACATTGTCTCTCTCTCCTGCTGCCTTATAAACAAGATTGCTGCTTCCCCTTCTTCCATGACTGTAAGTTTCCTGAGATCTCCCCAGCCATACCAAACTGTGAGTCAATTAAACCTCTTTCCTTAAAAATTACCCAGTCTTGGGTAGCATGTTTATGCCAGTGTGAAAACAGACTAACGGTGGTTGAATATTTCTTTTCTAATTTTATGTGGGTCTTCAATTCTAATAAATTGCCCAAAGTTCTGTGTACCATTGATGTTAGGTATGTAGAAGCCCTTACTGAACAATTTTGCAACAACTGATATAAAACTCTTAACCAACGGAAGAGTTAGTTATTTCTTAAAGAATATGAGAGGCCCTTCAAATTCAGTAGGCAATTGTTGAGAATTTACTCATAGGTTTATTTATAAGCCATATATATATATATATATAGTCATGTTTCACTTAACAATGTGGATGCATTCTGAGAAATGTGTTTTTAGATGACATCATCATTATGTGAAACTCATAGTGTACTTACGCATAGTGGTGTAGCCTACTATACACCTAGGTCCTATGTTATAGCCAATTGCTCCTAGGCTACAAACCTGTATAGCACATTAGTACACTGAATACTGTAGGTAATTGTAACACAATCGTATTAGTGTATGCAAACATAGATTGTAATTGAGTCTCATTTTTTAACTGTTGAACTATAGTATAAGGTGCTATGAAATAACCCCATGAAGTACCATATATAGGTGTGCGATTTTTAGAATTTTTTATACTATATACAGGTAGGTCATTTACAGGATCTTTTACACTGTAAAAGTACAGTATCTTTATACAGTATGCTTACTGTAAAAGTATAAAAGATTCTAAAAATGGTACATCTGTATACAGTATTTTGATGAGTGAAGCTTGCAGAACTGGAAGTTGCTCTGGGTGAGTCAGTGAATGGTGAGTAAATGTAAAGGTCCAGAGAATTACTGTACACAACTGTAGGCCTTACAAACACTATACACTTAGGCTATCTAAATTTATTTTTTTAAATAAAGTAATTGAGCTACAACCTAACAGCAGCTACTTCATCACTAGATGATAGTAATTTTTCAGGTCCATTATAATCTTATGAGACCACAGTCATACATGCAGTTCTTCATTAACTGAAACATTGTCAAGAAGCACACTACTGTAGTTCTTTCTATTGACACCAGCCCATGTCACCTTGCAATGCAAGAAATTGCATCCTAATTTCTCTTCACAGCATGATTTGGAAAAGGAATGCAATACTTAATAGGAGTGGGTTCATTTTAGTCTTATTTTAACACTCAGACTCATGAGATTTGTGTAGGCCACACTTAGTGTCAGGTTCATTTAGAAGAATACATGTAGAAAAAAACCAGAACACAACAGCAGGGCAACAGCAAGAATTTCTCCTTAGTAGAAGTACTCAGAGCAGACCATAGAGCAGTCCTGGGATTATGTTATGGCACCTTATGCTATAGTTCAATAGTTAGTAAGTGAGACTCAGTTGGGTATGATGTAGAGTCACCTTGGCCTAGAAGCCTGTATTCCAAATAAGAACCAAAATTTATTATAACGATCCCACAGACATAGGTACTAAGGGATCATTATAAGGAATATTCTCTATTCCAATGTCACTAAGAAGATTCTAACATATAGCTCTCAACTGAGTATTTTATTTTATTTTTTAAAGTGGTCCCAATTCAGATAAACTTTACCAATCAGGGTTCATTTTAAAGAACCAGTATCGCCTAGTAATAAAGATGACACTTCATTTTTTTTTAATCAGTTTCCAGGGTAATGGAGTTAGAAAGTTATTACAAGATTAAATCTGTCAATAAAGAAAGAGAAAGGATTTGTTAGCGTTTCTCCCAGAGTAAGAGGACTAACGTGCTTTAACTTATAACTAGCTCTTTAAACATCATAAATAATTAATTTGTTCAAAGTATGATTGACATGCAAAAAGCTGTGCATATTTAGTATATAAAACTTGATCAGTTTGGAGATACGTATATACCATGAAACCATAACCAACATCAAGGTCATAGATGTCAAGGTATATACCATGAAACCATAACCAACATCAAGGTCATAGATGTCAAGGTATATACCATGAAACCATAACCCACATCAAGGTCATAGACACCGCATCACTTACCAAAGTTTTCTCTCACCCCCCCTTTGTTACTGTGTGTGTGTCTGTGTGTGTGTATATGTGTGTTTGTGTACATGGCAAGAACACTAACAGGAGTCTTCCAACTTACCAAATTTTAAGTATATAAATCAGTATTGTTAGGTACAGGCATAATATTGTGTAGATTTCCAGAATTTGCTTACTTGCATACTGAAACTGTGTACACTTTTTTCACCATCTTCCCATTTTCCCCTCTTTCTAGCTCTTGGCAAACCACCATTCCACTCACTGCTTCTATGAATTTGACAATTCTAGATTCTATATAGCAACTGTCTCTGTGAAATTGACTTATTTTACATAGCACAATGTTCTTCAAGTCCATTCATGCTGTAGCAAATGACAGAATTTCTTTCTTTTTAAGACTAAATAGTATTTAAATGTATGTATCTATCACATATTCTTTATTCATTCATCGGTTGGTGGATATTTAGGTATTTTTTCATATTTTGACTATTGTGACTATTGTAAATAGTGCTGTAATAAACATGAGGGTGTAGACATTTCTTCAAGTTTTTTATTTCATTTCCTTTGGATGAACATATACAAGTAGGATTGCTAGAGCAATATAGTTATCAATGAAGTTTTTGATTTCATTTCCTTTGGCTGAATATATGCTTGTAGGATTGCCATAGTAGTTTTATTTTTAATATTTTAGAAACATTCATACTTTTTTCCATAAAATCTGTACCAGTGTACATTTCTATCAACAGTGCACATGGATTCTTTTTTCTCCATGTCTTCACCAACACTTATCTTTTTTTTTTAAATATTGATCATCCTACCTAAAAAGTGTGAGGTGACATCTCATTGTGGGTTTTGATTTCTATTTCCCCAGTTAGTGTTGAGACTTTTTTTTTTTTTTTGTCATTTGCCTTTTGGTCATTTGTGTGTCTTTTCTAGAGAAATGTCTATTCAGGTTCTTTGTCCATTTATTAATTAGGTTATTTATTTTCTTTTACTTTAAGATGCAGAATTCCTTATATATTTTGGATTTATCAAACAAACAATTTGAAAATATTTCTTTCCATTCTGTACATTGCCTCTTTGTTTTATTGATTGCTTCCTTTGCTGTGCAGAAGCTTTTTAGTTTGAAACAATCTCATTTGTTTATTTGCCTTCATTACCTGTGTCTTTTGTGCTGTATGTTAAAAAAAAAAAATCAATCTACACGCCAAGAATAATGTCATATAGCATTTACCCTGTTTTCCTTTAAGAGTTTTATGGTTTCAGGTCTCACAAAAGCTTTTCAAGGCAGACTTTAACACCCACATTTCACTGATAAAAGTAAGCTATTTTGCTCAAACTCGTCAAAACTCAAAAGCTTCCTTGGCTCTTTTAGTGCCAAACCTGTATTCTGTCTGCAATGTTATAGGTAATTGTACAATTGGATTCGATAGATTTTAGCATATTGTCTACCGAGTATTTTATTTCTGGTACCTTTATTACAGTGCTGAAATATGTTCAGAAATACAGAATCTTTAGTGTTCTCTTCAACAGACTGTGAAAGTACAATGTTATTTTATTAATAGTGATGGTGCCAAGCCATCGATTTGACTTTCTGCAATTTCCTTTTTACCATCAAACCCATATTAAAATAGAAGAGTTCCCTGACCACCCTCCCAGGATGTGTGACAGGGATGTGGCTCATTTGTTTGGTGGCCACTGCTGCTCAAACCTGTTATGGGAGGAAGAGCATGCTGATGGACAGGTGTAGGAGCCGAAGTAGGCATGTGTTACAGTATGCTCTTTTAGCCTTGCTGTCTATGTATGGCTTCAGCATTAATACAGCTCAGTGGACTTTCTGCCTTTTTTCAAAGGCAGAGGGCCAGTGTGACATCGTTTTGTATCCTAAGCTTTTGTCCAGCATCCCAGAAGAATCAGGTCACACACAAATTTTAAGAATAAATGAGTGGGTTTTATTGTTTTACTGAGTGGAGGAGGTGGATTTCAGTGGAATGGATAGGGAGGAAACAGTGGGGATAAAGGAGGCAGGTGATCTTTCCCTGCAGTTTGGCTGTCTGGAAGCGAAAGTCCTCTCTGACCACTCAGCTGAACTCCTTTCGGTGTTCAGACATTCCTCCTCTTCTCCTTCTCTGTCCAGCCATTCTGCCATTCATCTTCTTGTCTTCTCATCCCCTCATTTGCTCCTGGAGGCTGGGATTCAGGGCTTATATGGGTACAGGATTGGGAGCATGGCAGGGAAAAGGCAGCTTTTTGGGCACAAAACAAGAAATGCCTGTTCCCATTTAGGGCCATGAGTCTCCAGGCTTGAAGGTGGGGCCGCTGCCAGGAAATCTGCCTCTTCAGCCCAGTATTTCCATGTTTCCTGTATGTATCAGTAATATTTGGCACTATATGGCATAGTACCCTCCCCAATGTCCTTGGTTGCATTCCCAGTTCCTGGTTATATATTTCTACATATTTGGAAAAAGGCACTTAGGTCTGTGATTGTGAAATTAATTGTTTCAGAAAGACAACTAGCCATGGTTTTAGCCAGGGTTTTAGCCTCTCCCACTTTCCCCCAATTCACTTGTCAAAACATAACATAACATGGTGCAGCTTAATTGCACCTCTCAGGGCCACTCATACAGAAGGAGAACTGGGAAATTGCTATTGCTGCTAGGTGAATTTCTTTTGCAAAGCAGTATTAAACAATTTTTAGTAGTCTCTGATCATAGCTGAGTGATAGCAACACTAGTCAAGAATGTTATTTAGAGGTTAAAAAGAGAAAGGAATGATTTGTAATCCTTTGGATATATACCCAGTAATGGGATTGCTGGGTCAAATAGAATTTCTATTTCTAGGTCCTTGAGGAATCGCCACACTGTCTTCCACAATGGTTGAACTAATTTATCCCACCAACAGTGCAAAAGTGTTCCTATTTCTCCACATCCTCTCCAGCATCTGTTGTCTCCAGATTTTTTAATGATCGCCATTCTAACTGGTGTGAGATGGTATCTCAATGTTGTTTTGATTTGCATTTCTCTGATGACCAGTGATGATGATCATTTTTTCATATGTTTGTTGGTCTCCTATATGTCTTCTTTTGTAAAGTGTCTGTTCATATCCTTTGCCCACTTTTGAATGGGCTTGTTAGTTTTTTTCTTGTAAATCTGTTTTAGTTCTTTGTAAATTCTGGATATCAGCCCTTTGTCAGATGGGTAAACTGCAAACATTTTTTCCCATTCTGTTGGTTGCCAATTCACTCTAATGGCTGTTTCTTTTGCCGTGAAGAAGCTATGGAGTTTGATTAGGTCCCATTTGTCTATTTTGGCTTTTGTTGTCAATGCTTTTGGTGTTTTGGTCATGAAGTCCTTGCCTACACCTATGTCCTTAATGGTTTTGCCTAGATTTTCTTCTAGGGTTTTTATGGTGTTAGGTCTTATGTTTAAGTCTTTAATCCATCTGGAGTTAATTTTAGTGTAAGGTGTCAGGAAGGGGCCCAGTTTCTGCTTTCTGCACATGGCTAGCCAGCTTTCCCAACACCATTTATTGAACAGGGAATCCTTTCCCCATTGCTTGTTTTTGTCTGGTTTGTCAAAGATCAGATGGTTGTAGATATGTTGTGCTGCCTCCGAAACCTCTGTTCTGTTCCATTGGTCTATATCTCTGTTTTGGTACCAGTACCATGCTGTTTTGATTACTGTAGCCTTGTAGTATAGTTTGAAGTCCAGTAGTGTGATGCCTCCCGCTTTGTTCTTTTTGCTTAGAATTGACTTGGCTATGCGGGCTCTCTTTTGGTTCCATATGAAGTTTAAGGTGTTTTTTTCCAGTTCTGCGAAGAAGGTCATTGGTAGCTTGATGGGGATAGCACTGAATCTGTAAATTACTTTGGGCAGTATGGCCATTTTCACGATATTGATTCTTCCTAACCATGAACACACGTGCACACGAATGTTCATTGCAGCACTGTTTACAATAGCAAAGACCTGGAACCAACCCAAATGCCCATCAACAATAGACTGGATAGGGAAAATGTGGCACATATACACCAGAATATTATGCAACCATCAAAAACGATGAGTTTGGGTCCTTTGTAGGGACATGGATGAACCTGGAAACCATCATTCTCAGCAAACTGACAGAAGAGCAGAAGATCAAACACCGCATGTTCTCACTCATAGGTGGGTGTTGAACAATGAGAACACGTGGACACAGGGATGGGAGCACTACACACTGGGGTCAGATGGGGGGAAATAGGGGAGGGACGGTGGGGGGTGGGGAGCTGGGGAGAGATAGCAAGGGGAGAAATGCCAGATGTAGGTGTTGGGGAGGAAGACAGCAAATCACATTGCCACTTGTGTGCCTATGCAACAATTTTGCATGTTCTTCACATGTACCCCAAAACCTAAAATGCAATAAATAAATGGGGAAAAAATAAAAAAAATAATAAAAAAAATAAAAAGAGAAAGGAATAGAAAGGTATCTCTCCACATTATTTACCTTAGACTAATATGGTTCATAGTATTGCAGGCCTGAAGTCATACTATCACCCATGATTATTGCAGATACTCAAGCACAACAGAAAGCCCTCATTTTGGCCAGATGCAGCATTGGAACAAGCCCTGAGGCCTGATAAATATAATATGGTGCTAAGCTCTAACCTCTCACACTTTGGGGAAGGTTGGCAAGTATTGATGTTCTTTTCTAGTTAATTATTCAGTGGATTCCATTATGTATTCAGAGCTTCATCTTATGTTTTATGTAGTATATTTCTTGTTTCAATATAATATTATACGGGATCTTATGTCAGTAGAACAAAACATTCTGTAGACATTAGATAGAGAAGTTCTCACCAAACTTCTGCTGCCAGCAAATGCAAACTCATGTCCATAATGGAAATCAATTGTAATACACATGAATCATTTCATCTTTCAAGTGAAATGGACCTGATATTATCAACCTGTCCCCAAGAAATTGATTGATTCCTACAAAGTACAATTATAGGTCAGGAGTTCAGCATTGGTCTATGGCTGGCAGAATAGACATGTAACCATATCTAGATAAATCAGCCTTGGTAAACGAGAGCTCATGCTTTTGGGATGATGTTCAGCCTTTGTCCTTGACTCTATGCTTACTCAATGCATGTATCTATTATACTACAACTAGACAGACTGATGGCAGAGGCTAGTGGATATCAATTGACTTACTAATTCTGTCTATTTGATTATTTAGTGCCTCTCCCATGGCAAATGCTATTTAGGAAACATTAGCATAGGATTCAAAGATCCTCACAATTTATGATCACATCTATAAGTTAATCAATTTGTCTCTTCCTATGTTAAATACTCTATCTTTTTTAGGTCCATGGACAAACCAGCCAAGCTATTTACCATTTCCATTAGTGAGACTATGTTTCTACCCTGGCCTGCCCTTTCTACACAAAGTGGGTGCAATGGTGTCCAATGGAAGGATTTTTTTTCCTAACTATTGCTCTTCGAGACTACTTCTGATTTTAGCTTTAGTGCAGCAGCAGTCCTTTATCAGCTTGCACCCTATGATGAGCAATCCATCTATTAAGCAAACTTTGTATTTATCCTTCTTTATTTCTTACTCATACGGAAACCCAATGGAGAGATAGGTTTAAGCTGAGAAAGAAGCCACAGGGTGACAGCAGTGGATGACATGGGGGCTATGTACTCATGCAGTGTATTTGTGTCCTCTTTTGCTTGCACCTGATCTTAAATGTACCACTTCTACCACAAAATAGATTCTTGTTGGGCAAGGTCTATCTTTGACTAATTGGCTCTGACTGAACCTGGCTTATGATGGGGCAGTCCTGATCCCTGAAGGTCACTTCATATCCTTCAGTCATACTCTCTGTCTCTGCCAGGCCTGTAGCACATCAGAGATATTTTTGTATACTGCACAATTATTTGTTGCATATTTCAAAAGCTGGCCCATTAGCCAACAAATTCAAAAATGAGATTTTTATACTAAGGTTGCCATAAACTTCACAAAGAACATTTTTTAAACCAAAACATACACCTCTAATGTCTGTTGAGTTATATTGATCAAATGACAGGACTGTTAGAATCATTATCTGGATCTCAAAGCCCTTTCCTATTTTGGGTCCTACTCAAACCTGATAATCTTTTATGCCTCTTGGCAAAAGTGGCATAGCATTATTTACCAGTGTGAAATATGCTGCTGCTTGCCTCCAGAACCAGAAGAAGACTACTGGATGTGTCATTTTTTTTTTAGTGTGATGACATGTGAGATGCAATGATTTCTCCTTTACTTCAGAGAGTATTTCCCCACATGTCCTAGACACCTGGACTATTAAAACAAACAAAAAAAAGTTAGTTCTATGGTGAAGCCTTGAATTTTTAAAATTTATATTTCCTCGGTTCTGGAGCACAAGGGTTTTGTGAAATCTTGCCTGCAATTTACGTGTCAATTCTTGCTTATGTACTCAATTAACAAGATGCCATTGTTAGTTGGCTAACAGAATGACTAATGTGATATTTAGTGGATTATATAGATTGTCCAGATCCATTCAGACTATATAATGACAGAGCACAGGAGATATTAATCCAACTTATCCTGGATTAATATCATACATATGCACTGTTTTCTGTCTCAGGAGATTGTGAAATTCTTCTGGTCCTCCTTCTTTATAAGGACAGAAAATAACACATTTGACAGATTCAATTGCAGGTTACTGTATAATTGAGGCCATAATTTAATCTAACTTATATTTCATCCTCTCTTCTTTCAGCATCCTTAGTACCTATTTTCATAGATCTTATCCTGGATTCTACCATATTGACCACACTCTGTACCTTTTTCATAAATATAATTCCTATGATTTTCACACTTTACCTAAAAGGTGATTATTTTCAGCCTTTCATTGTCTATTTATGATCCATTGTTTGCTCCAACAACACCATTCAGTATCTTAGTTTTTATCATTAATATTTCACCTATATTTCTCAAAAAAGACATTGCACCTGCCAGTATGTTTCCGGCCTCAACAATAATAATGCCCTAATTACCAGCCTCCTAGTGGGTGACCCACGTCCAAAACCTCACTTTGATGTCTACTGCCTTGGAGCACTCTTAGTACCAATGTCTTATATTGGCTTCTCTAGGAAATAGACTCTATGAGGAGAATTTTATGCTGGACCAACACCTATCAGAAGAAAGTATAATTAGACACAGAGATGAGTTGAACTGAGATGCAGTAAGATGAACAGCCTCAGTCAATCTGACAGGGTGCCACAGGCTTAGAATGGAATTATTCCCTAAGGAAGAAAGCCAGACCTTTGTACAACTGCATAGATCATTAGAACAGGATGGGATGGAAAAGGAGTGACCCAAGGTAAAGCAGATCTTTCTGACTAATGACAATTCCTGGAGAGGGATTCAGCTGAGCATTGCTAGCTTCCAATACTCTCAGAAGCTGGGGATATAAGTACCTAAAAGAGGTTTAGGATGGCAAACCATGACCTCCAGTAAGATTTTAAAGGACTCCATAAAAATAATAAGACGATAAATCCTCACTATAGCAAAATTTTACCCCTCAAAGATATAGAGACAAAAAGTGACAGAATGCCGATAGTGGTGAGTCACAAGAATAGTTATCAATGAATGTTTTCTTCTGAAGGAACTAACGCTAGAATTTGAGTAATCAGAGCAACTATCAGACTAGAGAATTTGAAACTCTATTGTATCTTAAATGACATTTTTTTTTTTTCTTAAAAAGGCCTTGCTGTGCAGTTGCTGGGATGGTTTTCTGCCACTTACGTCTCAAAGGATCTTCATTTTAAAGGCACTTCTGTAAATGAGTGTCCTTTCTTTGCAAACGAAGATAACATTTTTTACAAGAGAAATAATATTTAGAAAAAAAAAAAACAAAGCTTTTCCAAAATTATTTCAGGGTGATTTATTTGCTTTGAGTTTTTCTGCTAACTTATATTGTCAGTTGCTTGCAAATGTTCTTTACAATCATGATCAAATTAGGATCTATAAATGTGTGACCTATATAAACTGGTCTTGATCCTTGTTGTAGTGTTCATTGTCTGTAATTCAATTTTCATGTCAAATTAAATAACAGTTATCATTTCTAATGCATATAATTTGATGTAAGCAAGAGGAAAGAGGTCAATTAAATGGGTAGCAGAATAATAAATTGGTTAAGATTATTTATTTAAACACAAAACTAAAATTGATATAAGTAAATTTACATTAGTGATAGCACGAGATTTATAATTCTCTACAAAAGCTACATTTCAGCATCTTATGTACATGTATAAAATATAATCTATTCTGGAAGACTATGTTCTTTTCATTTTTTTTCCCAGATGGTTGGCACTAAAACATTTTAAAACACTAATTGGGCTTATATATATATATATATATATATATATATATATAAGATAATCTCTCTATGAGTATATGGATAGTATTATACAGTAATGTATTTCATTTAATTTAAATGCTTTGAGGTATGTAGTTGATACAATTCTGTAGCCCTATATCTACAACAAGGACAAAATCACTCTTTATTCGAGGATTGCTTTTTAGCAGAATGAATTGTATTTAAGTGCAAAATCAACTTTATGAGAGTTCCAAAATATTTTTTGGACCTACAGAAATTTTAAAGAGATAATAGAATGCACTGATGCAATGCTGACAAGAATAATCCTTCAAATCTTAATCAATTAAGGAGAAAACAGGTTTACTGAAGATCCTGTTAGGCTAAAATCAGAAACAATTCATATGTGATTAAAAATAAGAAAGAGGATTTATGCCGTCATGGTTTTTGGTGAAATAAAACAATTAGCTCACTAAATTACTACAGGAAATTAGATGGTGACATTTTGTAAAAGCATTTTTTAAGCTATATCATCTTTTCTTCACACACATTTTGAGGTCTGGGATTCCTATAGATGCATGTTTTTTCAGGTTTTCTTTTTTATTACCAAAACTGATATTGTGTTAATGCTAGAGACTAGGCATATCATATATAACAGTTTGAATTTTCCAAAAGAAGAGTGATTTCTAGTTGTATGTTTACTTAATTTAGAAACATTAGAAATAATGCCTTTTAGTAATATTTGGAGATAGCAAAGTTTAAAAAATCAAACACTTAATATTTTACATCTCAATTAAGGAGAGGTTCAGTGGAATTGATATCATAAAACGTCAAAAGAACTTGCTTGTTTTTGCAATGGTCGTAGGTCACATAACTTTTAAAGAGCATATTTTATATCTGTAGATGATATTTTATTATTATATGATCCGTTTATAAAATGAGATAAAATGATTTTATATTGCAGGTGTGCTCTAATAAAACGAAATGGGGATCCTACTAAAACTATTTAATTTACTAGCTTTTACAGTCATATTTAGCATTCTTGGATTACATTTTTCACTTATATAAAATTTAATGCCAGGATTATTATTTTTTCTTTTTTAAAATTTTACTTTAAGTTCTGGGATACATGTGCAGAACATGCAGGTTTGTTACATAAATATACATGTGCCGTGGTAGTGTGTTGCACCTATCAACCCGTTATCTAGGTTTTAAGCCACACATCCTAATGCTCTCCCTCCCCTTTGTCCCCATCCTACAACAGGCTCCGATGTGTGATGTTCCCCTCCCTGTGTCCATGTTTTCTCATTGTTCTACTCCCACCTATAAGTGAGAACATGCAGTGTTTGGTTTTCTGTTCCTGTGTTAGTTTGCTGAGGATGATGGTTTCCAGCTTCATCCATGTCCCTGCAAAGGACATGAACCTGCAATTCACCAGCCTCAGGCTTTTGGTTAATGAAGACTTCCTACTTTTGCACTGCCTGTAACTTACTTAAAGCAATAGAAATACCTTTGTTCTGAATCATGCCAAAAGTCAGAACCTAGCAGAGGAAAAGAGCAAGAACGCTCTTCTCATATTTCACATACATAATTAGGGTATCGTTGGTTAATATGACAGAGCAGAGAAAAGTGTAACTTGAAATATCTGACACTTGCGAGCTGAGGACTGAACAAGTGAGTTACGCTGTCTTAAAATCAAAGGAATAAGTTGAAAGGAAAAAAATTGTTCTTGTCTAAATGCTGAACAACTTAAAGCCAGCTTCATGTTTTCTTTCCTGTAGCTAGAAACTTACCAATACAATATTTTAGAATATAAAATGCACAAATTAAAAGCATTAGTATTGACCAAGACATTAAGTTATTTTAAAGTATATGTCAAACATAATACACAGAAAGTGTCTGCATATACTGAATAAAAAATATTTAAAATTCATATAAATGTATTCCCTGATGGTTCTACTCTACCTTTGGGAACATTTTATGCTGCGGAAATGTTAATGTATACTCTTCCATTTATGAGCAATAAAACTGGATTCAACAGCTGGTGCCTCATAAGTTTCATGCTAGTGATACAAAAGTTATGAGATTTAATCACTGTTCCTGTAACTGAAGCTTTTCCCTCTATTGAGCTTACTTGTGTTGGTAAAAAAAGATCTATGGACTGTTTGATTTTACTAGGGTTTCTGGAAAATCCTTCAGACTAATAGATAGACTCCTATTAATAGAGTTTTACTGGAAGGTTAGCATCTTGAATTGATCACAGTTCCTCATTTCACTTTGTAATGTGGCACTGTAGTAAAAAACATCTGGACACAGTGCTGATGGCTTTCTGAGGGATACTGTCATAATACCAAGAGCTTAAGCCCCCAGATTTCTTATTTATTGTAATATGTCTTCTTCCTTAAGAAAATCAGGATAAAATTTCTGAATAAATAAGGCAGATTGACTGATACTTTTACTCCTTATTCACCAAACTCCATTAGTGACCAAAAAATGACTTTTTATAAGACATATTATTTTTTAAAACTGATAACAAAAAAGACAAAAAAGTCTTGGTAAATAAAAAATAAAAACAGAAGAGAAACTGATCTAAATTTACATTATAAATATTGGGTCCCCACCCCTTCTTTTCACTTGATTTCTTTAAAGATAGCCAGACTTATAAAACCCAAGTAGTAGAATATTCTATTATATTATGGATTGGGGGATGAGGCTAGTATATGACCATCCAAAGGAAAAGAAACAACCTTACATGAAGTAACATAAGTGTTCCCCAATGAAAAAACAATCTCAATAAATCCCACAATTTACCCAGCAGTAGGCATAGAGCTTCCAAGTAGCTTCTAACTGACCCTCCCATAAATAAGGACAGAAAAGAATACCCATGCTATGAATTAAACCACCATATCAAAGTTAGAGATGAAACAAAAGAAAAAAAAAGAACTTGGAGGAGAGAGAAGAAACAAAAAATGTATATTTCCATAATATCCTTAGAGAAAAAAAAAAAAGCATCCAATAAGTAAGAACAGGTAAGCATGGAATCAGATGGCTTGTCTTTGCATCCTCTTACCAAACTCTAAGTGTAAAACAGGATTCTTCTGGCCTAGCCTAGCTCGAAGAAGCCAATTATGAAAGGTTGGGCCTTTCTGCTTTCCCTTACTGGGTAGGGTCATCCATAAGATCCTTTCCAGGAACATACTATTTATACCTGTTGTCTCAGAATAAGTATTAATAATTCCACCTCTCAGAGCAAAAAAAAACTATATGGTCTTCCTACTTACAGGGTAATTCATCTGTTTTCAGCTGCCTGTTATCCCAGGGAAAATGACAGGAGTAACACAACTGTGATACCCGGGACCTAGGACTAGAAATAGAACACTCCCTTATATCCTTATATTTTTCCTTCTCTCCTGACTTCCTCATTTGGTCTATAAATATGGCTTATATAGGGTAGGGCCAAGGACACACTAACATGAAGTTATTACTTTCTTCTGCCTGGTTGTTGATGGCCAATTATCTGAATCCTGTACTACATGGGTCCCATCACCATAATTCTACCATAGGTAATGTGCTAATTTTTATAAATGTAGTGCTATTCCAAATTAGTATTTCATGACCACTTTTTGACCATGAAGGTGAGATAATGTGGTGGTAATTAAATGACTTCTTGAACCCTGCTGTGAGGTTAGTATCATGGCTACAGTGTATAATAAGAATGTTTCTAGAATACTGGTTCTCAGCTGTTGGTGATTTTTGTCTCCACTGAAGGGACATTTGGCAATGTCAATGCACACCTTGGTTATAATAATAGGGGCTGTTACTGAAGCTGATTAGAGGTCAGGAATGCTGCTAAACAGCCTACAATAGCATATCATGACAAAAAATATGTTCTGGCCCAAAATGTCAATAGTACAGAGATTATTAAACCCTGTTTTAGAAGATGTCTCATCTACTAAGAAGAGAGCTGTTTAAATTGTGGGAAGGAAGATAAGCTGCATACTCTCTTGAAAGTGAGTCTTCATGGGAGAAACATTACCCAGTTTATTTTATATTATTTGGTGCTTCTTGGTAGTCTTATCTTTCTTACTCTCCCTGTATCTGCCAACAAGCTGGATCTACCTCAGAAGACCAAATAGTTATTGCAGGTTCTATTAACAACATTGTTTTTCTTATTAAACCTGCTGGTGTCTAGTAAGTGGTACCTCACAATGAAGTTGACTGTCAACAATGGATCTGAGGGAGCAAGACTGAGCAAGTCATGCAGCTGACTTTGGCAGAGATAATTGGAAGCCACTTGAAATAATGCGGCAGGTTCAAATGAGCCTTGCATTAGCATTCACAATGTAGCTGTGAATGTCTGCCTAGCTAAAACATTGCTGTCTAGAGAATGTTTGCCTACTTTTTCAATTGTTTTTCTTTCTTACACATGGCCATTCTGAGGTAACTCAGAAAGATATGATCTTTACCTTGGCAGTAGTATCCTTACAATCTTTTCCTTCAGCAAAAGCAGTAATAGCATGTCACCCAGCCCAATTTGAAATTATACAGAATTGCTGAAAGAAGAGATAGTTTGCTTAGAGGTCACTTTTCTGGATCAGTGAAGAGACCAGAAAGGTCAGAGTTGAGTCCAAGCTGCTCTACTCCAAGGTGACTTCCAAGAAAAGAAGTTGATTTCCTATAAACCTCCATTTCAAGTCCTGGTCAGCCATAGGACATGCAACACAGCCACTTGGTCACATCAATGCTCTGCCATGTTGAATTGCTATTTTATACAAGTCTCGATTATATTTAGCAAGAGATCAGGTATTTCCTAATCATTCAAGTTATAAACATCAGAGACACATGAAAATACAAGGAGAAATAAAGATTCAAGCATAAAAGAGCTTTAAGTGCCCTATGAAAGCTGAAGAGAAAGCAGTTGCAAGTGGCTGAAAGTAGAGACTGAAATGACATTAGGGTCTGGGATTACACCTGAGACTTAATTACTAAGCAAAAGGAAAGGAGGGTTGAGAATTTAAATGGAAAGAAATTTAAGGAACAGGATTCAACATTTAGGTAAACACATGTACAAGAATTTTATATCAAAATTTGCAACAGAAAATCTGTAGTAATCTTCTAAATGTACTGAAGGACAGTGGACATCTTGAAGAAACATTACTCTCAGAATCTAACACACAATGTAGTGAGTCCATATTATATGCCAGCACAGTACTTAACACTTCACAGTAGGAGCTCTCTTAATAAAATAGGGACACATACACATTTGTGCATGCAGCTAAAAATCAATGTAAACAAACTGCAATTAAAAAAACACCTACATCTTAAAAATTATATTTAAAATTAAATCACTTATTCACCACTTTTTGGAAATATTACTAAAATATTTCATTCAGAATGAGTTTGTTAATTAGATTTTCCCTTGTTTTTTTCTCAGGTCAACCATATCCAGGTCACTTTCCTTGATGGCCATTTTCAATTTTTATTAAATTATTAAGAACTGAAAGTTATTTGGGAATTACTATGAGAAAAGACACCTTCAAGTTTACATACATATTCTCAATGTTTTATAATCGTCTTTTTTATTTAATTCAATAGATACTCTTTATTTAGAAATTATCTTTATTAAATCTTTCTACAGCATTCATAGAAACATTTATCTGCTCTTTTTTTATAATACATATTTCATTGATTTGTATTGTTGTGCTAGATTTATTATGTTGATATCCCAGTTTCCACCAATCCCTACATTCATGTGCTACACAATGTAACCCTGTGGAGGCTTCCCACTCTGACTCTGGATTAATCCATATATTTTCCTTTGTCGTATGAAATATAAGCAGTTGTGACAAGCAAAACTAAAAAATAAAGAGCTTCCAAAATTTACCTGCACTACTATACCTCTGTCATGGCAAAGAAAACATGCCTAGGTTAGCCTGCTAGAAAATGGAAGACACATGGACTCATTGTCTCTGTAGTACATGCAGAGGTCTTTCTAAATAATCTGATAAACAGCTGAGATATATGTGACATAAGCCAACAGTCTTTACAGAACTGCCGGGCTAAACCACAGTTGACTGCAGAAACGTGACGGAGCTCAGCCAGATTTAGCCAAGAGCAGCCCAATTCAGCCGAACCCTAGTGAACTGTGAAGTGAATAAACCTTGATAGTTAAATGCCAGAGGTTGCAAGACAGATTTCACCTATCATTAATGTGGCCTTATATGTTTGATGAAGAAATTAGTGCCAAAAGTAAATGCCAGTTAAAGCAAACAATTAAAACTTAAAATAAGTGGCATACACATTGTGCCTGAGTGATAGCCAAAAGCAAGAAAAAAAGGCAAAGTAGAAGGAAGAATGTGAGAAAACTGTTCTAAGAGATTATAAAATGGCTAATCACATTCTGTGGTGACTAAATGTTTGTGAAAACTCTAAGCTCTGTTAAAGAAAAAAATTGACCTGACAAGATGCCTAACAAGAAGTTGCTTTTATTCTGATACTCTTACCAGCAATAGGGGAGAGAGCACAGACCAAATAGCCAGAGGCTGCTAAGAGTTGGGGTGGGGGATAGTGAGCCACCTGTGTTTGGTAATTGTCTTTAGGAAAAGAAGTTGACTTTCTTCCGTCTTCAAGACAGCAGGTAGGTATACAACAGAGAGAGAAGAAACCACTGACATTAGGTTTCGACTCTTCCACAAAAACTGGGATACAAGGACTCTATTTTCCTTAATGATTACATTACAAAGGATGGCTACTAGATCATTGGGAAAGACATTCTTGGATTGTCAAACTGGCAAGCAGCTTTAAAAAAATTTATATCTCAAAGGAACACAGTAATAATTTTTAATCCCAAATTTGCTAAAATAAATATTCCAAGGTAAAGGAGACCAGAGGCCAAGAGTCAGGAAGAAACCTGTCTAACGTTTCGTCAACTTGAGTGAAACGTTAAGGTTTTCTAGTCACCTGTGGTAACTTCAAAATAAAAAAGTACCTGGTAAACTTCAGTACCTAAGTAAACAGGTTTCCAAGGAGAATAATATATAGGTTTGTTTTCACTAAATCTTTATAAATAATTTATAAAAGAATAATACAGTCTAAGAAAAAGCATGGCCAGTTTACAAGTAGAATTTAGAGGAAATAAAGAGATTCAAAGATTTACCAGAATGAAAATTAAAACTGTTTCTCCAATTTAGCCTTTCACAATAACAAAATACATCAAACTAAGGCATAGCCTCAGGCTAACAATAGAAAGAAAGGTTTGGATGTGACACTTTTTGTTAAGACTTTTGAAAGGCATTACCATGGTGCCATGTAGGACATTTTAGTTGTACAAAATAGGCTCGAGAAATAATCAACAGAGTAAACAGAATCTACAGAATGGGAGAAAATTTGCAACTATGCATCTGACAAATGTCTAATATCCAGAATTTCTAAGGTACTTAAACAAAGTAAGCTGAAAACAAACAGTCCCATTAAAAATAGGATATGAACAGATACTTCTCAAAAGACATACACGTGGCCAACAAACATACGAAAAACTGCTCAATATCACTATTTGTTAGAGCAATGCAAATCAAAATCACTGTAGGATACCATCTTACACCAGTCAGAATTGCTTTAAAAAGTCAAAAAATAACAGATGCTGGTAAGGTTGCAGAGAAAAGGGAATACTTATATACTCCTAGTGGAAATGTAAATTATTTCAGCTACTGTAGAAAACAGTTCAGAGATATCTCAAAGAACTTAAAAACAGAAATACTTTTTGACTCAACAATCCTATTACTTAGTACCCAAAGGAATATAAATTGATATGTTCCACCGTAGAGATACATGCATGCATATGTTCATCACAGCATTATTCAAAATAGCAAGTAAAATCAACCTAGATGCTCATCAATGGTGGACTGAATAAAAAAAATGGGTACACATATACCATGAAATACTATGCAGCCATAAAAAAGATTGAGATCATATGAATATGGATGGAGCTGGAGGCCATTATCTTAAGCTAATTAATGCAGGGAAAGAAAACCAAATACTGCATATTCTCACATAAGTGGAAGCTAAACATTGAGTACATATGAACACAAAGAAGGGAACAATAGACACCAGGGGCCATTTGAGGGTGGAGAATGGGAGAGGGGTGATAGAAAGACCACCTATCAGGTATTATGCTCATTACTGGGTGATGAAATAATCTCTACACCAAACCCCATGGCACACAACTTACCCAGGTAACAACTTTGCACACATGCCTCCTGAACCTGAAATAAATGTTGGAATAAAAGAAATATTAAGGGTAATTTTCTACAGTATACTACTATATGAAAATTAGTAGTGATTTAATCTAGAGAGAGAATCTTGGAAAGAACTCTTGAGTTGACTTTTGTCACATTGAGTAGTACTTGAGAACATATTTCAATAGTCCAGAATCTTTAAGACCTTGATAAAGAAGCACCATAAATCTATGTTAAGGTATTAAGATTGCTTAATATTTATAAAGGCCACTCATTTTATGGAAAGAAGGTAGATTGAGAAAGTTAAGCAAAAGTCATATTTCCAATACTTTCTTTAGAAATAAACAAAGAGGATGATGTTGCAAAGAAGCTCCCTTCCAACAAACAGATTCAAGAACTCTGCAGAACAATGCACTGGGGAATGGGGAATGGAGAAGAACTAGGGCTTAAACAACATATCCCATAGAATCAAGATAAGAGGAGCTTGGTAACATTTGCCCCACAAGACATTAGAGCTAATGACTGCTAAATATTTTCTATTCATTCCCCTTTTGCATGAAAATTTGTTCTGTATTTATACTGTTCCTATTTCATCATTATCTATTTAGTTCATAACTCTCCATATCAGGGGGTGTCACATCCAGACCTGTACTCTGAGCTTGATTCTATTATTGGATGAGATTTTGGGTTTCCTGAGTTAGGATGCATATATTTTGAATGTAGGAAAATAATTGCGAATAGAGTGTAAACCGTGGTAGTTTGTAAAACTAGTCGCGGTTCTTCGCCTGTATCCACTCCCAAAAATATGAAAAAATGCTGATCATCACTGGTCATTAGAGAAATGCAAATCAAAACCACATTGAGATACCATCTCATACCAGTTAGAATGGAGATCATTAAAAAATCTGGAGACAACAGATGCTGGAGAGGATGTAGAGAAATAGGAACACTTTTACACTGTTGGTGGGAGTGTAAATTAGTTCAACCATTGTGGAAGACAGTGTGGCAATTCCTCAAGGACCTAAAAATAGAAATTCCATTTGACCCAGCAATCCAATTACTGGGTATATATCCAAAGGATTATAAATCATTCTATTATAAAGACACGTGCACATGAATGATCATTGCAGCAATGTTTACAATAGCAAAGACTTGGAACCAACCCAAATGCCCATCGATGATAGACTGGACAGGGAAAATGTGGCACATATACACCACAGAATACTATGCAGTCACAAAAAATGATGAGTTCATGTCCTTTGTAGGGACATAGATGAACCTGGAAACCATCATTCTCAGCAAACTGACACAAGAACAGAAAATCAAACACCACATATTCTTGCTCATAGGCGGGTGTTGAACAATAAGAACACATGGACACAGAGATGGGGGCATCACACACTGGGGTCTGTGGGGAGGAACTAAGGAAGGGACAGCAGGGGGTGTGGAGTTGGGGAGGGATACCATGGGAAGAAATGCCAGATATAAGTGATGGGGAGGAAAACAGCAAACCATGCTGCCATGTGTGTACCTATGCAAAAATCTTGCATGCTCTTCACATGTACCCCAAAACCTAAAATGCAATAATATATTTAAAAAAAAAAAACTAATATTTCTCTCTTATTCAGATCCCTGGTGGGTTACATGGTTTGCTTTGGCCAATGGGATGTCAACAGAGATGATGCAAGCAGAGACTTGAAAAGGCACTCTCATACTCTGTTTTCCTGTGCAACTCTGCCATAACCATACCCAAGGTGGCCAGCAGGAGGGTGAAAGACAGATGTGGGGCAGGACAATATTGCCCAGATTATGCCATCTGTGACCATTCTAGACCAGATGACAATCAGCCACCTGCTGACTTGAGGAGAACTGTAAGCCAACTGCTAATTGACTGCAAATGCAATGAGCCAGAAAGCCCAACCAATCTCACAGTTAAACCCCACATATACATGAATCAAATAAGAATTTATTTTATACCACTAAAGTTTTAAGTTGCTTGTTATGCAACATTATCATGACAATAGATAACAGATACAATTTTACTCAGTCAACTGTTATAACTATAATCGCAAGTACCGTAAGTGTAAACAAATTTGAGAATAGATAGAATTAACTTATGAGGGCAGATTTGGGAGCATTTACTAGCGATTAACCTACTAAAGAACTGAACATGAATAAGTAGCATATTAGTTCTATTGTGTAATCTCTTCAGTGAAGTAGAAATTGTTTAATGTAGATTCTACCATACTTTTACCACTTAAAATTATAAACTCTTCATTGAATAAGGGAATGATTTTCATTTTAAATGGATGGAGCTGAGGCTTTTAGAGGATAAATAGTACAGCTGACGGAAAAATCACCATCAATGAGAAGAACCAGAACCCCAGATCATATATGACTCCACAGTCTATTTTTTAAAATAACTAAATTATGTTAATTTTCTACTTGATATATTTATTTTCTCAAATTGTCCACTAATGTAATTTGGTTCTGGAATTTTTGAGAAGGAAGAAAACACATTTTAGCTTATTACTGTGGAAAGAAAAGAAAATATCAGGACCCAAACTTACTATGCCAAAAGGAAAAACTTAGGCGGAAAGCTGAGTCATGCAAGAAATTGCCTTTTCTTTTCTTCCTAACCAGATAGCTACAGATAGAAGGCCAGATATCTCTGTCTGCAGGTAGCTACTCTATCTTCACTTTACCTTATGTCGTGTCAATTTACTGAATGTGAGACAATGCATAATTGACTTCCCGTACCTGCTCCTTTTCTCATTGAAAAACACATGGAGTCAGTATGAGACCATACCCTTTTTCTTTCCCTTCCAGCCTGCCTTCCCCCTTTAAATATTGAGGCCCTCAAAATCATTTTCAAAAAGTCAGGGACCAGATTGTTCCTATGGTTTTCGTGCTTCTTTATTTTTTTCCAGGCATGTCCTTAACTGTGGCAAAATAAACTTCTAAATTGATTGAAACCTGTCTCAGGCACATTTTGGTTTACATTTAAAAATGACACATACTAAAGATTTGGCCTATTGGAAAACAAATTTGTCACTTATTTGATACACTTTATCCAGAGTCACCTCAGATCATCTGGATACTGTGGGTCCAGATCATATGTTGGAGTTACTATTCAACATAAAATTGAGGTAAAAGAAAAGAAAACGGGAAAAAAGGAAAGAAGTGGAATTGGAGAGTCAAGAATGGCAATCAAAGTTAGAAACAAAAACTGCATCAATAATATGTTTATATGTCTCACAATTAACAGGAAATTGGGCTCAGGTATAACAATTTCTCAAGTAATGCCCTAATTTTACTACTTACCATCAAAATATACACAAATGCAACACACAAACACACACATGCAGATATCCAGTAAAGTACATTATCCTTATTTAGCAGGAAAAGAACAAGTTCTCCATTTATCTTATGCTATTGAACAAAGAACTATAATTAAATAAAATGTGTTTAGGAAAATTATCTTCCACAATAGTAACACACTTGAAAGAATTTTTATTTACAACCAAAGTGTAGGTGGCAGTTAAACAAAAATTGTACCACAGTGTTAAATTTTGATAGCCTTTTTCATGTCACTAGAGAAGACAGTTGGCAAAATTCTTCTTTGTTTTTAATGAGTTTCATGCTGAAGTTTGACAGGCAACAAAAGAAATTGAATGTAAAGCAATGTGTGGGTTGTTAGGTATTTGTATAAAATCCAGATTATTTTTTGCTCTATTTTACTTCCCAAAGCCTTATAAATAATTATACCAAATCTTTAGCTTGCCTTCTTTCACAACCTACAATATTAATTCATTATCATTTAGAAAATACATTAGTAGTATCAATTTAAATATTAATTTAAATATGACATCAACATTTATCCAAATATTTGTCATAAATTTCTATTTGATTCATGTAGGCAAGTGACTACCTAATATGAATTTGATAGAGTATTTCAGAAAATGTTGTTAAACCCATTTTTGGAGTACAGGTAGATGGACAAATACTCACATATATAAAATATACTTTTTACCGCTACAATTTTTCTAAGAAATCACAATTTTCATACAGTCTGCATCTTTAAAAAGAAGTGCAATCTTTTACGGTGCATAAAACAGAGCAGTTAATCTATTATATATATGGCTTGGATATTGTTTGAATATTGGCAAATTAGTAAGACTTCTCTAAATAATATAGTTCTTTATTTTAATGACTAATAGCCTGGGCACTATTCATTGAACTTCACTTATTTTCAAAATTACAGTGTCAATCTCTTGAAAGTCTTTGTAGGTACTTTAAAATATAGTTACACAAGTAATAATTTTTTGCTCTCTTTATTTATATTTTTTAGTGACAAGATTGATATGTTATGAATCCTGTCCCTAATAAAGGGATAGATGCTTAAAGAAGTTGGAGAGAAATATCAGAATTGCCTTGTCTACTTATATGTAGTTATTGCCCAGGCTATTACTGAAAAATGTGGATTGGACAGAACCCTTTACTTACATTAGAAGAAACATCGGCAAAATTTATAGTTTTTAAATATAAAACTTAATATTCAGCAAAAAAATAAAACCAAATTAGAGCCAAAGGCAAATTGGGTGGATATCAGTATGGTTGTGCCATTTAAATTTTTAGAAATAGAATAAAATTGTAAGAAATATTTAATAAAATAATAGCATATGATGAAATAAAAATGTGGTCTTGAATTGTCTTTTTATAAAAAAGACAAAAAATTTATGAAACTATAACTGAAACTACTTCATCTCAAGAAAACATTCTACTGTTTCTCACATTAGTAATGCTACTTTCTGTTAAGTAATCACTTAATTGCTCTTGCAAATGGAAATACAACTCCAATATTAAGTACGTCACAATTGTTTACCTATATCTACTGAAAAGAAAGTTAATGGTTTTGCAACAATGTACACATCTATGCTAAAATACAGTTATACTTTAATTATAATTATTTATTATGACTTTGTCCTTAGAAATATAGTGAAAATATTTTTATATTTAGGTCAGCACTGGTTTCATTTCCTCTTACTTTAATGGCAAAAACTTCATTCATTTATTGTAAGGCTATGACATCAGCTAAAATGCACCATTTGAAGAGTTCATTATTTTCTCAATAAATTCAATAAAATTTGGCATAGCACTCATTAAATTCTAGTCACTAGGCTTACTTATATGTCTTTTGAAATATATAATTATAGTGCTTAAGTGGAGAAAGAAATAGATTTGGGAAAGTGAAAATACAACAAAATTTAGGACACTTAGGATGGACGAGGAGGGTCACATAACAAAAAGCAGAAAAGGAAATAGACATACCATGGCATATTTTAGAATCAGAAAGTCTATGTTACTTACTTTATAGTTTTATATATATATATAAAATATAAATTTTATATATATATAAAATATAAATTATATATATATATATAATATATATTATATAATTATATATATATTATTGCATTTTGGGTTTTGGGATACATGTGAAGAATATGCAAGATTGTTGCATAGGTACATACATGGTGATGTGGTTTGCTGCCTTCCTTCCCATCACATACTTACTTGAATATTTAGTTTTCTGTTCCCATGAATGATGGTAATAAGTAGAAAGAAATTTCCTCTTCTCAATGGTTTCCAAGTAGTGAATAAAGAACTTGTAATCATGCCATAGATTAATATATATAGTATATTTAGCATGTACATATTATATATAATCTATATATACTTTTCGTATATGTATATATTATATACATATACACATATAATCAATAGTAGATAATATGTATATATTATATGTGTATATATAATATATACATACAATATTTATTATATATGTGTATATGATATATATGTATATATGCAATATTGTATATATTATAGATTGTATGTTCTGTAACATACAGTCCTGGATTGTATGTTTATAGATGCTTCCATTGTTAAACTACTTTGGAAATATTTAGGAAATGTATTTATTTTCTTAAGAACATTGTATTCTTATATGACAAATTAAGGCTAATTTATATAGTATTAACAATTTTTACTCTTTAAGTTAATTAATTCATACAATCTAATTTTTCATATCAACCAGTTCATTATAAAGGATATAAATAAACAGCCAAATGAAGGCATACATAGGGCAAGGTCTAGAAGGGTCCTGAGCACAGGAGCTTCTGTCCCAGTGGGGTTTGGGTGCAACACCCTCCCAGCATGCGACTGTGATACTCAACTTCCTGAAAGCCTGCATATGTTCAGCTATCTGCAAGCTCTGATAACACCTAATTTTAAAGAGCAGGTCCTTCACTCTACCATGCTTTTGTCAGACTAACAAAATTTTGGAAGGTGATGGCTCTTGGTGATGGCTTTGATAAATATTAAAAAGACAGCAATATAATTTTAAAAGACATATAACTTTAATTAAAAAGTAATTTCTAATGTAAAAATTCATATTATTGATAAGGGGCCACATTCAGAGAAATAGACTTATGGGCACATTATTTTCCACTTATTACAGAAAATCTTGGTGCTTCTATCTTTGGCTCACATGGGCAGAAAAACATATTTTAAAACAGTAGCCTCTTAGAAGAAACAGAGGGATAAAATACAATCCAATTTGACAAACATTGTTTAATGGAATCAAAACTGATTCAATGTTAAATTGCTGCTATTTAAAAAAAAAATCATCCTAGATAATAAAAATATTTTATTTCTTTTTTTCTTTAAATTAAAAGTAAATGGTCCATTTACTGATATTCAACAGTTTTAGAAAATAAAATAACTTTGATATCAGAAAAATTTCAAATTTTATTTGTTAATTTTTGTATCATGTTTTATCTTATTAGTAGTTTCATTTAAAAGGATGACACAATGTTCATTCAAATCATTGTGTTTCTATAATAATAAACTGATAAGATATTTTATCGTATATTTTGTACAATGTTTTATTGTATATATTGGTATAATTCAGGTGTGTTTCCCACTCCCCTATGTCAAAGAAACATCCTTATGCCTGAAGGAAAAATCTCTGTTATCAGTGTGGAATAGCTTATTTTATCAGATCTCATGATCATAGAACATGAAACTAATATATTTTAACTACTTTTAATCTGAAGCTTGTCCTGGCCTATTTTAATCAATGTTAATACTAATTTATTTCTTATAATTCCAAATCTATGCCTGCTGGTATCATTATATATATCCCATTGTACTGAAATTATTTGCATAAGCTCCTCGATTAGAATTTGTTTAGAATTTAATTATACTAGTAATTTTCAGTATATTTATTTAGCTTGTCAAGTATTCCAAAATATAAACTGGAAGGTGATATGTTACATAACCAATACATGAATAAAGCATTTTGAATCTAGCTCTAACTATACATAATGTTTCTTTTAAAATAGTGATACTGTTTGTGAAATAAAAAACAATCTTGGTACTCCAAACTCAGTATGTCAAGGTGAAAATTAAGCTTGGGAACTGAGTCACACAAAAAACTAACTTGTCTTATGCTCCCAAGCAGACATCTGTAATCTTATATGCTTACTTTATCTTACGCAAAATGTATTTACTGAGCATAAGACAAGTGCATAATTGACTTTTTACTCCCTTCTTTATCACATGTAAAATGTGGATTCACTGAGCACTAATCAAAGTCTCATAATAATATAACCACCTACCTCATTGCCTACCCTTTCTCCTTTTTTTTTCTTTTTCCCTTACCACCTGTTTTAACCCTTCATTGAAATTTCCACAACCCTCTTTGGAAAAAGCGCAGGTCAGAGATCCTACTGTGGTTTGTGTTTCTTTTTCCTGGGTGCATCTTCAAACTTGGCAAAATAAACCTCCAATCAATTGCAATCTGCCTCAGTTACTTTTTGGCTTATATGTTTCATAGGCCTTTATTTTTCCAATGAGGTGAAATTTAGTTTATTGTATACAGTAAGAATAAGGCCTAGCAGTTATGTAACTAATTATTTTACATACCTACTTTGCATTTTTGTACAATCATTCCCTCTAATCTATGGTTTTGTTTTCTGTGGTTTCAGTTACCTGCAGTCAACCATGCTCCAAAAATATTAAATGGAATATTACAGAAATAAATTTATATGGAATTTCAGAAACAATTCATATATTTTTAAAGTGTGCATTATTCTGAATAGCATGATAGCAGCTCCCATCATTCCACTTTGTTCTGCTGGAATCATGAATTATTTCTTGCTCCAGCATATCTAACTTGCTTCCTTAAGATATACTCAAATTATCTTTCATAATCCCTTTAGTGGTGGCCAGAAAAAGACAATAGAATACAAATCATAAGGCAGAAATACTATTAAATAGCAGATGCATTAGTCTGTTCTCATGCTGCTAATAAAGACATACCCAAGACTGGGTAATTTATGAAAAGAAAGAGGTTGAATTGACTCACAGTTTCACGTGACTGGGGAGGACTCACAATCATGGCAGGAGGCAAAAGAGGAGCAAAGTTCAAGTCTTACATGGTGGCAAGCAAGAGATAGCTTGTGCAGGGGAACTCCCATTTATAAAACAATCAGATCTCATGAGACTTATTCACTACCATGAGAACAATATGGAGGGAATTGCCCCTATGATTCAGTTATCTCCACCTGGCTCCAACCTTGACATGTGGGGATTATAACAATATAAGGTGAGATTTGGGTGGGGAATAGCCAAAATATATCATGCTGCCCCTGGCCTCTCCTAAATCTTACGTCCTCACATTTCAAAACTAATTATATCTTCCCAACAGTCTCTCAAAGTTGTAACTCATTTCAGCATTAACTAAAAAGTCCACAGTCCAAAGTCTCATTTGAAGCAAACCAAGTCCCTTCCATCTATAAGACTTAAAGTTTCAAAGTGATTGCCTTGATTTCATGCCTCACATCCAGGTCATGCTGATACAAGAGGTGGGCTCTTACGGCCTTAGGCAACTACACCCCTGTGGCTTTGCAGGGTCCCAGCTGCTTTGTTGGGCTGGCATTGAGTGTCTGTGGCTTTTCCAAGTGCATTGTGCACATGGTGCAAGCTGTCAGTGGACCTACTGTTCTGGGGTCTGGAGGATGGTGGTACTTTTTGCATAGCTCCACTAGGCAGTGCCCCAGTAGGGACTCTGTTTGAGAGCTCCAACCCCAAATTTTCCTCCTGTACTGCCCTAGCAAAGATTTTCCATGAGGGCCCTGGCCCTGCAGTAAACATCTGCCTACACACCCAGGCATTTCTATACATCATCTGAAATCTAGGTAGAGGTTTCCAAACCTCAATTCTTGACTTCTGTGCACTGGCAGGCTCAACACCACATGAAAGCTGCCAAAGCTTGGGGCTTGCACCCTCTGAAACCACAGCCTGAGCTGTACCTTGGCCGCTTTAGCCTCTGCTGGAGTGGCTGGGACTCAGAGTACCAAGTCCCTAGGCTGCACACAGCAGTGGGTCCTGGACCTTGCCCAAGAAACCATTTTGTCCTCCTAGGCCTTCTTCTTCCCCCAGATACCCTAATCATTTCTCTCAAGTTCAAAGTTCTGCAGATATCTAGGGCAAAGGCACTATGCCAACCAGCCTCTTTGCATAGCAAGAGTGACCTTTACTCAAGTTCCCAACAAGTTCCTCATCCCAATCTGTGACTACCTCAGCCTAGACCTTATTATCCATATCACTATCAGCAATTTGATCAACGTCATTTAACAAGTCTCTAGGAAGTTCCAAATTTTCCCACATCTTCTTGTCTTCTGAGCCCTCCAAGTCTCTAGAAAGTGCCAAATTTTCCCACATTTTCCTGTCTTCTTGTAAACCCTCCAAATTGTTCCAACCTCTGCCTGTTACTCAGTCCCAAAGTCACTTCCACATTTCCCAGTATCTTTACAGAAGCACCCTACCCCAGGTACCAATTTACTGTATTAGTCTGTTTTCATGCTACTAACAAAAACATACCCAAGACTGTGTAATTTATAAAGAAAAAGAAGTTTAATGGACTCACAGTTCCACATGGCTGGCAAGGCCTCACAATCATGGTGGAGGGCAAAGGAGGAGCAAAGTCATGTATTACTAAGACTTACATATTGTCATGTATTTTAGTGGAATTCATTCAATGCCTTGCACTCAGTAAACACTCACATGAGTTGATTGTTTAATGGATACCAGAGTAATGGAAAAATTACTCTAAAGATATACATAATAAAATAATTTTAGTGGACTTATCCATTTTAAGGATAATTTAAGTGTATTCTTGCATAGAGAGCAAACATGATATTATAGGCAGGGTGGAAATGATTATTAATTATATGTACTAGAATCTTAATTTTATCAATAATTTATCCATAGATACTTCACTTAATTTTTTTGGCATCAACTGCTTTGTATAGAGGAAGGAAAATCTGAAGTAGATAAATTGTATCATCTTTCACGTTTTATGTTTATATCAATATCTTAAAATATCTATAGTGAAAGGCATACCATCCATTGTAATAAATTTATGGCATCTCAATTTTATATATTTATCCCACAGGTACTGATGCCAGCTTTATTGATTTTCTATTGCTTTATAACAAATTATCACAATTTTTTTTGGCTTAAAACAATACATCTTTATTAACTCACATTATCCCTGGTTAAACAGAATGTGCCCACCTTATTTGGATTCTCAGGGACTCACAAGCCTAAAATCAAGGTGCTACCCAGGCTAAGTTTTTATTTGACATTATACAAGGGAAGGTTCCACTTCTAGGCTCTTTCAAGTTGTTGGCAAAATGCGTTTCCTTTGGCTACAGAATTAATGACAGCTTGTTCTTCAAAGGCAGAAATAAAGAGAAAATGTCTCTGCTTCTTCAAGTCTCTGACTTCAAGAAATCTTCAGGCCTTCTTTTAATAGTCTACCTGAATAAATCAGGTCCACTGAGGAAAATCTCTCTTTTGATTGATTGAAAGTTAACTCATTAAAAGTCAACAGGTATATGAAAAACAATGCTCAACATCACTAACATCAGAGAAATGTCAATCAAAACAACAATCAGAAATTATGTCAACCTAGTTAAAATGGCTATTGTCAAAAGACAAAAGATAAATGATGGGAAAGGTGCAGTGAAACGGAAACCCTCACACACTGTTGGGGTGAATGTAAAGCAGTACAGCCATTATGGAAAGTAGTATAGTGGTTCCTTAAAAACATCAAATAGAACTACCATGACCCAGTCATCCCACTGCTAGGTATATATACTAAAAAAGAAAATCAATATATTGAAGAGATAGCTATACTCTCACATTAATTGAAACAATGTATTCTCATATTAATTGAAACACAGTTTCACAATATCCATGATATAGAATCAATCCATGTTCATCAATGAATGAATGAATTAAAAGAATGTGGTATATACACATTACATACATAATTTAATATTTTAGCAGAAAAATAACGAAATCATGCCAATTACAGAAACATGCATGGAACTGAGGACACTACATCACATGAAATAAGCTAGGTACAGAAAGACAAATAGACACATTCTCTCATCTGTGGAAGCTAAAAATGTTGACCTCATGAAGGTAAAGAGAAGAATTATGATTATCAGAGGCTGGAAAGTGTAGTAGGGAGGCAGAAATAGAGAGAAGTTGGTTAATGGTTACAAAAATATACTTGGAAGCATGAAATAAGATTTAGTGTTTGGTAGAACAATAGGATGACTATAATTAACCGTTTTATACTTCAAATTAGTTAGAAGGTTCAACATTCTCAACACAAAGATATGATAAAGGTTTGTAGTAATGGATACCCCACTTAAAAGATTTGGTCATTTCATATTGTATACTATATCAAAATCTCACATGCATAAATATGCAGAACTATCATGTATCTATAAAAATTAAAAACAGCTTTAAAAATCGTTTTTAAAAGTTAATCTTAATTAAATATTATAAAATCCCTTCACCTTTTTCATTCACTTTTTCCATATTACATAACATAATCATAGGGGTGATATTCCATCAACCATGTTCTTCTATTTGTTAGAAGGGGAGGAGACTGCACACAGACATAAATACCAGAGGGTGGGGATCATGGGGGCTTCTCTAGGGTATGTCCACCAGGCCAGGTCTGTGCCAAGTACCATGCTATCTTATAATTAAAAATATATGAGCAAGATAACAAACATTTTTTCAAGTCTATTTTCTAGTTGAAGAAAGATTAATAAAGATTTTACTGATACCAGTGGTAGAAGAGATATGGTTAGAAGTGTTTTATTCTAGCTGGATCATCAGAGAAGAGAACACCTGCGCTGAATCTTGAAGTCTTACTTATAGATAAGTAGGCAAGTTTTCTAGAACCAAGGAGTGAATGAAGAACGATCAGGATATGTTAATTGACGTGTCTTTGTGTGTTAGGAGAACACTAAACAATTTAATCGTTTTTTTTAACTATTGTAGTGACTATCCTTGCATCTGTACCATATTAGCACAGCACACAAATCAGAGTGTGTAGTAGGTTTCTGTGTGTGTGTTGTGTGTTGTAAACGTGGTGTCCAGATCTCTACCTTAATACTGAAATACTCCTTCCTCAGGCTGCCAGGATTTTCACTTTCTGATGACTTATAGCTGTCACTCTATGGAAAGTCCATTTAGCCAAAGAGAGCAACCTCTCTCAAAGTTATGCCTCATTACTGGCTGCAGCTCACATCTAATGACTGGATGACATGGCTACAAAGGCCCTTGCTTTAGTTCAACATATATCATCTGAATGGTTAAATGTGATAGAGTACTCTAAAAGATGGCTACAATTCCTTCCATGCTCTCTTACAATGTGGCTTTGTTTCTCTCTTCACCAACAGGTACCATCTATTTTGCATCACACTGAATATGGGATGGCCCGTGACAGGCCTTCACTAAAAATGTGGCAGAAATGATGTACTGGCATTTTCAGAGATCACACCTCAAGAGTCCTTGAAACTTATACCATCACTTCTGGTATTGCACTTAGTAAAATTATACTTCTTTTACTCAATACTCTAGTCTACAGGTCACCGTTCCAGAAGGGAAGTCATTATATCAGGGGCATAGCAAGTTTCACATTAAACTGTAGGTTATGACAAACACCTGATAACTTTGTACTCCTTGTGCCAAGAGATCAGGAAGAACATTAAAAGGAGGTAAAGCTGTTCATACCTACTATGGACAGGGAAGTATACAATTGACACCCAGGTGATCCAGTGTGGTATCCCTTGGCACAGCCCTCAATACTTTTGAAGGTGAAGAAAAAAAGCATGAAGATCAAGTGTGTAGACTTCTTAGGGGTGGTGGAGTGAGTTACTATATGAGCAGAAGCACTAATGGAAGGTGAGGGGAATCTAGAATGGGTACTATAGAGGAAAGATGATGAATCTCATTTGCAGCTGCTGAAGCTTTACTTTGCTCCACTGACTTTCCATTGGCAAGTTTTTCTAGGATGCAAGGAAATCAGTATTTGGGAAGCTAAGGTAGGAGGATTACTTGATCCCAGAAAGTCAAAACTGCAGTGAGTGGTGATCGTGCCACTGCACTCCAGCCTGGCAACAGAAGGAGACACCCCTGTCTCAAAAACAAAAAAAAAAACCCATAATTCTAGTGAAACTATTCCCAGTTTGCATAAATGTATTATATGAAGCAATCTGATTAAAGATGTCAAAGATACACAAAGCTTGCACTAAAGTCAATGCTGTGCTGTGTCACCCACTTCTGCTTTCAGCACTGAGGCCTTAATTCCCATGAGAGCTGAGAGTGGTAGCTGCTGCTCACCTGTAGCATATAGGCCCTCACAAATTTCCCTAAGGAAGCCAGATATTTATCTCAAAGTCACTTGAACCCCTCCTATGACAGTCAACATTCAAGTACTCATCAATATGGGAACCCAAAGCCCAGACCCCCTTGCCTCAATCTGGAGTATCTCTGAAGGACATCCAGGTTTAGAATTTCCCTGGGTTCAGTCAAGATCTCTGCTAAAAATATACCACAGTAATTCAACTCCCTCGTCGACACAAACCTGATTTTGTCACTCCTTTGTAGACTTGTAGTTCTGAAATCCATTCCCAGTAAACCTCTGCATGCAAATATCTGTTTCAGAATCTGTTTCTGGGCAACTCAATTCACAAAACAGTGTTTAAGTGTCCGGAGTCAAGAAAATAGAGATTTGTCAATGTAATCAGTCCAGTGCCTGTAGAGTTTTAACATCGTTTTGAAGTTAGGATTTGAACAATGAGGGCCTCCTTTGCTTGGGAGTGGTAATAATATAATCTGAAGATCAGGGCTGTGAAGAAGTGGACTAGCACATTATTCTTTCCTTTGTGGGTGAAGCAACCTCTCTCATGCTTTATTTTTTCTCACTAAACGTTTTCTTTCGGTAACCTTGTTCAGTACATCTGGGAGAAAATGTGACGGTTAAAAAGTCCCTTTAATTGTTGAAATGGGATAAGTCACCTTCTTACTGACACTAATGTGGAGATTCACTGTCCAGGGGTTATTTTTGCACCAAGGTCGTTGGCTAGAGAACATAGTTCATAATTACTCTTGGCACAGGGTGAGTGATATAGATAATGGATGAATAAAGAAGCCTCAGAAACAGTGCACTCAAGGGATGATGGACTCCAAAGTGTAGCAATGGACAATTCTAAGCATTTTGCTGATTAAGCAGATCACACGCTACAATCAAGACAAAATGTATATAAGCCTATATAGTGCTCTGTACAAAATGTCAAGAGAAAAGACTGCCCTGTTTTTGATGGATAAGATACACTAAAATAACAATTAGACTACATTCATGCACTCCTTTAAAATGTACTGTAGAAATACTAGGAAATGGACAACAACTAAAAAGTCACATAAATATCTGAAGAAAATTCTAAGATAAATTGCTGGGCAAGAAGAACATGTACTCTAAATGGCAGAATATAAATTTCACATTACCTCCTGTTAAAAAATAGTACTCTTGGTAGTCATCGTTTTTTGAATGGCATAGCTGAAATAACTTCTTATTGGCAGCGTGGTACAGCCAGTGATTCTGTAATTGACAGGTACTCTGTGACATATGAAAAAATTGAAGTGCATTTGAAAGTTTGATAGTGACCTTAGTGTTTCCCTCTGCTTGACTAAACTTTTAGACAGGCTTCTTCCTGTCTCTAGGCCCTGACCTTCCTTTTCTTAGAGCATTTACTTTTGAAATTTTCTCTGCCTCTTTGAGGTGTAAAAGCCTATTGCCAATTTTACAACCCAATGAGGTTTTTCTCAGGGACCTGAGAGTCATCTCATTGCAATGTAATCATCAAGAAAGATGGTGCAAATATCTCCCAGTCTCTGGGAGAAAGTAGGATTCTAACTGTGGTGGTTGTCTTGCTTCAAGTTATAAAACTAGATGCTGTCGCAAATTTAAAAGAAAGTTTACTTTTCCTTTGGATAAAGGCAATTAACAAACACAGATGGTTTATAATTCCCTGACCCTAGCTGTTAAAAACTCTCCTGTTCTTTGTTTCAGCAAAACTGAACTCAGAGTTCTCATCTTTATCCCTACTGCAATAACCATAAGTAAAGTTTTTCTTTCCTGTTTAAATTTGTCTGCTACAAGTTTTGCTTTGAACAATAGCATCAGATAACACCTGAAAAAACATGCCAAAATATTGCAATATCAATTCTTTATAAATCAACATTTGGTAAATTTGTGTGTTTTATTAGCCAATTAGCATTAATTTTGCAGCATTCTTTACCTTCAGAACTAGTCACTAGGTAGTGGCTTGGACAAATCACTGAAATTAGACAGTCATCAAAGAGTCATAAAATCTCATAAAGGCAATTTTTATCTCAATAGTCACACAGGAAACAATGTTTTTAAAGGAAGACAGTGCCCCAGTGTCACTGAATTCTGTTGAGCACAGATATAGTTAAATTCCTTTATAAGTATAGGTGAAACCTGTTGATTAAAATTTCACAGCTACTGAAATTACTACAAGGTGCTGAAATTTTTTCCCACTTTAAATTATTTTTATCCTAGCCTGTAATATTCATTGACTTTTTCAATCGGAACATATGAATGGCTAGACCAATGTTTCATGGCACAACACAATGGGTCTGATTGTGGAATGGTACATTTCTTCTTCTTTACATCAGTTAGAGAAGTTGTCAGTAAGTTCTTAAAAATCTCTAATTGATTCCCTGTTTAATAAATGGTATTGGGAAAACTGGCTAGCCATGTGCAGGAAGCAGAAACTGGACCTCTTCCTAAAATTAACTTCAGATGGACTAAAGACTTAGACATGAGACCTAACACCATAAAAACCCTAGAAGAAAACCTAGGCAAAACCATTCAGGACATAGGCATAGGCAAGGACTTCATGACTAAAACACCAAAAGCATTGGCAACAAAAGCCAAAATAGACAAATCGGACCTAATTAAACTCCAGAGCTTCGACACAGCAAAAGAAAAAATCATTAGAGTGAATCGGCAATCAACAGAATAGGAAAAAATTTCTGCAATCTACCCATCTGGCAAAGGGCTAATATCCAGAATCTGCAAAGAACAAAACAGATTTACAAGAAAAAAAAAAAGCCCATTCAAAAGTGGATGCAGGATATGAACAGACATTTTACAAAAGAAGACATATATGAGACCAACAAACATGAAACAATGCTCATCATCACTGGTCATTAGAGAAATGCAAATCAAAACTACATTGAGCTACCATCTCATGTCACTTAGAATGGTGATCATTAAAAAATCTGGAGACAACAGATGCTGGAGAGGACAGGGAGAAATAGGAACACTTTAACACTGTTGGTGGGAGTGTAAATTAGTTCAACCATTGTGGAAGACAGTGTGTTGATTCCTCAAGGACCTAGAAATAGAAATTTCATTTGACCCAGCAATCCCATTACTGAGTATATATCCAAAGGATTATAAATCGTTCTACTATAAGGACACATGCACATGAATGTTCATTGCAGCAACGTTTACAGTAGCGAAGACTTGGAACCAACCCAAATGCCCATCGATGATAGACTGGACAGGGAAAATGTGGCACATATACACCATGGAATATTATGCAGCCATCAAAAACGATGAGTTCGTGTCCTTTGTAGGGACATGGATGAACCTGGAAACCATCATTCTCAGCAAACTGACAGAAGAGCAGAAGATCAAACACCGCATGTTCTCACTCATAGGCGGGTGTTGAACTAGCATTTTGCCCTTTAATTTATGTTTTATTTTAAAAATATTTTATTAATGTGTGATTACTAGATGTGTTCAGCAGAGGAATTTAACAGCAAAGAAAAAACACATATTCTTTATTAAGACATATTTTCTATTCTCTCCGTTGAAATGAGACTGATGTACTCTGGAAGGTCATGCATGCAAAGCTCCAATATTTTACCTGTGACATGTGCAGTCAACGTTGATTTTATGAAGCTGGTGGGTAAGAACCTCAAGAACAAAATTTCCAAGTACCTGAATTTGATCTTTTAAATTGTTGAGCCAGGATAAGTAGCTATAAAATTTGCATTGGGTTTCAAATAATTTTCAATATTAATAGCAAGATAAAACAACTCAAATAATGAAATCATATGAGGAATAAGAACTCCTGACAAAATTAATTTTACTGAACCAAGAAAACTGTATTTATCTTGGAAAACAAAATGACATCTGTATTTGAAAAAGAAAGAAAGTCTTGGGAATTTTGAGTGAACCACATTGGTCTAAAGAATGGCACAGGAATAAACTATGTATGTCCATTTGGATACTTTGTACTTAAAATGAACACGTTTGAAATCACTTCTTTTTTTTTTTTCCCCATTTATTTATCTTATTGCATTTTAGGTTTTGGGGTACATGTGAAGAACATGCAAAATTGTTGCATAGGAACACACATGGCAGTGTGATTTGCTGCCTTCTTCCCCGTCACCTACATTGTCAGGACGAATCAGTATGAAATAAAGATACAGAAAAATATTAGAAGCAAGCAAGTCTTCCTTGGATGCTTTCTTCAGCTCATGTGTTAATTGTGATTGCTCTACCACTAGATGTTTATCCGTAGGGGTGCAGGGTCATATAATCTACATATTTTTACACACAGTCAAAGGAATAAGTGATGAAAAATGAGTTAGATTTCTAAATTTAGGAGCCTGGACTTTTTTCCTGTTGATGGGCATATAAACAATACATTTAAACTGCTAGATATTCTGGTTACTATGGCTACATAACAATCCACTCTAAATATCAGTGGCTTAAAATAACAATAATTTAATTTGCTGCGTATCTACAATTTGGGAACTATTTCACAGGTGCAGCTTGCCTCTGTTTCACTTAGTGTCAAGAGGGATGATTCAAAAGCAGAGTCTAAAGTCATCTGAAAGCTCAATCACATGTCTAACGGTTGATTGGTAGGATGGTAGGAGAGCCACAATAGAATAACTAGGGTTCCTTGGACAGTTCAGTCTTCATGTATTTTTTCCCATGGGTTATCTCCAGCATGGATAATTTTGGTAACCAGAGTTCTTATATGCTGGCTCTGGGGTTCCATAGAACTTGTTCTGAGAGAGCCAAACTGAATGTCTGTTGCCTTCTCAGACCTACCCTTGGAAGTCATCTAGCATTGGTTCCTCTATACTATATTGGTCTACACAATTATAAAGGGGAGCAAAATTAGACTCTTAGCTCTTAATAAAAGGATGTTAATGTTGTATTTCAAGCATTTAGGATGGGATCTATATTGGCATTGCAAACTTTGGAAAATACAATTGCTGTATAAATGATACAGCCCGCTTACTTTAGCTTTAAAATTATTTATTTTTAGCACTAGGTTTAATATTACAATATTGTTGCTTAGAGGAGTCATGGGATTCTTCTTTTAAAAAAAGCTACCAAGCCCTTCATATATACCAGGTGCTGTGATCAGTGCCCCTCAATAACTTTATGAGATAGTTACTAATGTTATTCTAGTTTTTCAGATGATAAAACAAAGATTTAGTAGGGGAGATAATTTTTCACAGGTATGTGGTGGATGCACAGTTTAAATTCATATGTGACTGCTGAGTAATTGCTCTTAATAGCTCTGCTACACCAATACTGGTCCCTCAATTTAGAAAAACACATTTCAGAAATAAGGAGATTTACTCAAGATCACACGGCTCCATGGTCACTGACCTGAGACTAATGTTTAAGATCTCTGAATCCCTGTCTACACCAGGCTGTTTTTTAATGAATTAAGTAGAACTAAAGATCCTTGAAGGTTTATTTGCAAGAATTTTTTATAAGGTGACATAATATTTAAATGGATCAGAGTAGGGCCAGAGTTTACTCTGGATAATAAGCTGGGCAGGCTGCCAGATCCCTGCTGATCAATTAACTTGATGGAAATGCTCACAAAATTGTTCTTATTACAAAGATTCATAGTAGCTGTGCCAATACATAATAATGTACCCGTGTTACCTCCAGGTGGTGCCCTCAGCCTTCAGGAAAATTCTAGGATGATCTCCAGCCAATGAATAAACTCTATGCTAGGTATATACAGACACTCTTGGCCACTTTTCATGCTTCTGACCTTTTTTTCTTTTACCTTTTTTTCCATCTCACTTCAGCTATATAAGGTCTTTGTGGTCCTTCTTTTCTTCTATGAAAATTAGATTTCAATTAAAAAAGAAAACTCAATAGTTTTAAAATTGAATATGTCTATTATGAGTTTCCAGACAACCTCATTTAAGATCAAAGACGTAACCTACTTTCTTTAAATACAAAAACAAAATCTGAGTTTTAAAGCAATATGCCAAATATGATTAAAGACAAATTAAAGACGTTACCCTTGAGACTTTTGGACTAAAATGGTGTTTTCTCCATTCTTCAATTTCATTCCTTTTATATAAAATAAATATGCCTTGATTTCCCCAGGATATTCCTGATTTATCCTTGATGTCATGATTCCATTATTACTGGTGTGTTTTTGAATCTCAGAAATGTTTTACTCTGAATAATAAATTCATCCTTCCTTGTTGCTTCTGGAAAAACCAAGCTGAAGCCATAAAGTCCCCTGACTCCATTCTCCACAAGATGTTAACTTGACTAATATCTTGACTAATGTCTGATTGGGTGGAATACTTTTCTTTTTGTAAAAAAAAGTTTAGGCATTTGTATATGGGGGGGGCGGGCAGGGTTGCACAAGCAAGGTTATCTTCTTTAGGGATTTGTAATTGTTTCTATGATCTCAAAAGCCAAGGAGGTGGAGACAGATCCTGAGCCCCTGTTAGATCCATTCTGACCCTCAAACTCATCTCATGCTTGTTTCAAGCTTCATTTTAAAAACACTGGCCCAATCTGGTTTAGGTAGAATTTTTACTGTTGCAAGTCATGAAATCTTGGCTCAATTTTACCCAAACCAACAAAGGAATTTATGACAGAAATGAGAAGCTCTAAGGAAGAGGAAGAGATCTCCTGAGGCACTTTTGGAAACAGATCCTCAAACAATGTCATTAGCACATGGTGTCTTTCTTTCTCTTTTTTAGTTTATCTACCTCTCTTTGTCTGTTTCTGCATGAATATGTTTCTTCCTGCCTCTCTCGTCTCTCTTCCCTATTAGCTGTATCTTTCTCTGTATAATTTTCTTCTCAAGCAGTTTTCACTGTAGTGACAAACAACTAAGAAGAAGATCCAGCCTTACATTATACCAGAGAATAACATGATGTTTCTTTACCATTAGTATTGGCAAAAGGTAATGCGGCTGGCCAGGCATGGTGGCTCAACACTTTGGAAGGTCAAAGTAGCAGGAGTGCTTGCAGCCAGAAATTCAAGACCAGCCTGGGTAACAGAGTGAAACCCCATCTCTAAAATTAGAAAAAATTAAAAAATGTAAGTTGATTCTTATTGAGATGGTTTGGGCTACATGCTCAATTCCAAACCAACTGTTGTGGTCAGGAGTAGAGGCATTCTAATTTGCCAACCTTAATCATCATATGTTTATCCTCGTATGAGTAAAGTGATATTATTTATAATCCAAAGACACAGATAGAGGATAGACTGTAGAATAGTCCATCTCTAAAGGAAAAAAAAAAAGGTAGTAAAGGGGGAATGGGTGCTGAAAAACAAAACACTCAGCTATGTATTGTCCTACTTCTTTATGCAAGTTAAAAAATGTACATGCATTAAGTGAAATACAGTTTCTGCAATAAGAAGCATGTTATTTTCCCAAAAATCAAGCAAACTGACCTCCATCATAGCCAGTTACATTTAAAAAAGTTTGTATTTCCATGCATCCTCAGATATATGGTGGCACTTTGGTGATCTCATTTATTCCAAATATCTAGCACATGCATTACCAATTTTGGGCACATTTTTAATTCATTTAGGGACATTATTCTATCATCACCCTTTAAGGGCTGAAGTATGGTTAGGAAATGCTCATTTTTTTGCTTTGCCTTATGGGGTACATCTAGGTCAGAACAGATTGGCTTATGTAGGACACTGGTAATGATTCCAAGTTCATGATTGTACATTCACTAAAGCCTGAGCCATCTTCTCATCCTTGTTTTACCCTGTGCCCTGCTCTACTAGCTTCTTGCACAGTGGTGGGTGAATAGCACAAGTATGTTGAATTGTACATTTCTAGTCTTAAATTTTAACATGTTATCTTAGTAAAACAAGCAATCGAAGACACAGTATCCTAAAAACCAGTTTTTTTAACATGTAGGAAGAAATAAGTTGTGACACCAGAATTCAGATGTTTTCTGTTAGCTAAATTAATAAAGAACTCAAAGAAGGTTGACTTATTTAGAATACAAAAATGTATTGCATGCCTCCTTGTGCTGGACCCATATTACCTAATGTTGATTGCAAGGAGTACCTAGTCTCAAAGCATAGACTGTTTACTGAGGCACATGGATAGAGAAAAATCAATCTATGCATGAATGATGTTCTTAATCAGAGGTTAATATCAGAATGACAGAGGACTTTATCAAAATGCATATTCCTAGGGGCTGTCCCTGAAGTGGGAAGGTCTGTAGTGGAACCTGAGTTGTGCAGACTTCTAAAGATTATTCTCAAATGATTTTTGGCAGGCATGCCCGATTAAGTCTGGATATTTTATTAAAAGGATTTTTAGCTAGAATGGCTGTAGGATCCCTCGAGCCCTTTCTAACACCGTATCTTTGAGTAAATGTTAAGATACTCTACTCAAACCTGCACTCCTTGAGTAGTGATGCTAAAAACAGTTAAGATATATCACTAAAAACTTTACTCAATTTTGTTCCCACTGTTAGCAGAATGGTAGAAAATGCCTGCAATAGTATAGAATTTATAGAACCTTGTTTTTTGGAAATGAAATACATGAAACTGTGTAGATAAAGAAGACTGGTAGTTAACTCTCCTACTTTGTTATGTTGCAAATTAATTCATGGGTTTATTTTTGTTGTAGTTGTAAATGTGATTCTAAAATGTTTCCCAATGTTATTGTTATGACTGTATATTAATCAGGAAATCATTTAATAGTAATTAAAATACCACAATTGTCCAAGTAGGTTACAAAAACCTGTCATTGGAATTCAGATCTCTCCTCCTTTTCCTCCTTTTATTTAAAAGTGACAGAAACCTGAGTGACTAAAAAAAGGGAATTTATTAATTTGTATAACGTAAAACCACAAGAATTAAGGGAAACAATGTACTTTTTCTGTCTCCATAACTCTATATGAAGTGGGAAGAGGGGAGAAAATATCTATGGTTAACTCCAAGTTTGTATTACTGATCTGAGGATAAATAGTTTAGCAATTTCATAGAATCGAAACTTAATTTTCCAATTCTATATATGTAAACGCAAGAAAGTACAGTGTGACTTTTGTCATAAACCTGACTATTTGGGCCGTTTATCATTGCCTTTGCATATGATACTATTATTAGAAACTCTACTAGAATGACATGGAATTTAATGGAGAGAAGCAGTTCTGAAGAAACGTGTGTGTGTGTGCTTCTGTATGTATATTGGGCAAAGAGTTAAGGTGGGAGTTGCTTCTAACAGAAGAAGGAAAAATGGATGTTAAGCGGAATAAGTCAACAGCTGTCCACTATGTATTCCCCAAGTACTAATTTTCCAAAGAATGTGACTTGGCAGAAGGTTTAGACTCAGAAGTTAAGATTCTTCAGCAAAAACTTTGTTCTCTAGGATGGTATTTTAGAAAACTTACAGAATTCACAGGAAAATATTGGCTTAATTTTATTTTTACTTTTTAAAAAAGACCTTATGGACAGTAAGACAAAATAGTGTATAGAAATCTAATTCTTCATGTAGTCATGTTAAAAGTGTATCCAAGAGGTTTGGTTTTTTATTACAGTTTTTTGTTTGTCGCCAGCATAGCCTCAGATGATATTAGTGCTATCATTGATTGTTTTTGATCTCCAATACATGGTATAATATCATCTTCATGCTGCCCAGCTTTATCACAATATTCCATTATCAGAATGGAAAGCCCTGGTAATGAGAAACTTTCATCTTTTGATTTTTCTCTTCCTTCTCTTTCTCTTTCATATTTGAAATTGGCCCTCTTCGATATGTGCAAAGAAATTTAATGTTTCTCAAATAGCAAATAGAACACAGTTTTCTTAATATTCTCGCCCTCAAGAACATGACACATAAAAGTCACTTATGCATTTTATATTTGCTCATTTTTAGCAATATTTTAAATTCTCTGAAATCAATGTGCACTTCATACTTGGTAGAAAAGAAAATTTGCTAGCCGCCTACTTTTTATTACTTTTTCTTGAAAAGTCTTTAGGAATATAATGGCTCAAATTGATAGCATTCTAATAGCAGAGTAATATGGAATTAACTTTCACAGGAAGAGAGAAGCTGAACAAATACATGTTACATCAGAACAGCATTAGATTGCCTAGGTTTAAGTTCTGGTATTATTTCTTATGAGCTCTTTGTTGTGGGGTGAATTATTTTGGCTTTCTGTGCCTCAGTTTTCTCATCTGTAAAATAGCAATTCTATAATTATTAATGTTATGGAATTTTCAGAATTAAATTAGTAATGAATTATATTAGTATTTAGAATAGTACCTAGCATGGAATAAATATTATATGTGTATTAATTATTATATATGTAATTCTTAATGTAATTATTGTCAAAATTCTTATTGCTGTTAAGCTGGTATTAACATTCTTATTTACAATACTTTCAATCTGCAAATAACATATTTATAAAGCAACAGAAGTAGGAGATTCTATTTCTCAGGATAGTGAGAGTTGGACTGTTTACATCATCTGTTTGTAAAAGTGTAATCTAGGGTTGATCATAAATTGATCATAAATTGTCCAAAAAGGCACATTTTAATTTTCTTATTTAAAAGAAAAAAAATGAATTAAGACACTGATATTAGAAGAAGTGACATTTGTTAAATGAATAGTTATTCATTTAACTATTCATGAATAGTTATTGTGCTGTTAAATGAATAGTTATTCATTTAACTATTCATGAATAGTTATTGTGCTTTCTGCATTAATAGAAAACATAACAGAAAATAACTATAAATTTAATTTTTCAAAGCCCTGGAAAATAACACCTTTGCTTTTGGTTAACCACTGATATATTGCTATAAAATGGGAGGTGTTTTGTTCCTGCATTTTAGAGTCAGTTGGAATAGTTGTGCAACTGGGAATGTGCTGCAACAATGACAGCAGTAGAGCTTGATTACTTCACTGAAATGTGATTGAATTTTCCACTGTTGGGCCCCAGCTGATATAAAAAGTTGAAATCAAGCAGCTACTAAATGCATTAAGTGAAGCCATAATATGCCATGATGTGGCCAGGCGTGGTGGCTCATGCCTGTAATGCCAGCACTTTGGGAGGCTGAGGTGGGCAGATCACGAGGTCAGGAGTTTGAGATGAGCCTGGGCAACACAGTGAAACCGTGTCTCTACTAAAGTACAAAAAATTAGCTGGGTGTGGTGGCAGGTGCCTGTAGTCCCACCTACTCAGGAGGCTGAGGCAGGAGAATCACTTGAACCTAGGAGGAGGAGGTTGCAGTGAGCCAAGGTTGTGCCACTGTGTTCCAGCCTGGGCAACGGGGTGAGACTCTGTCATGCCATGATGCAAATACAAGGGAGATTCTTTCTTTTAGCGAGAGAGAAAAATATATTAATTCTTTAAAAGATACAAATCCTGAGGAAAATGATTATAAATATAAAACCATTAAACTCACTTTGGTTTTATGTAAGACTATTTCACTAAGAAGGTAAAGGCAATTATGTTTAGATTCTTTAGAGATGTCCATATACTAATGTGGAATAGTTTAACCACTTTGTTTTCATCACTGTTAATTTTTTATTTTTTATTTTTGTATGTGTTCTTTTCAATGTAGTATTCTATTTTTAAAAAAAAAATTGGTTTGGTGATACATGTTTAAGTGCTGGTTAGCTTAACCTTAGTAAATAATAATACAATTTTAATTGGTAAAAAAAATTAATGCTCAATTGTAGAGGCTACGGCAACTCCAACTTGGATGCTAATCCACCATGTTGACTTCTGATTAGCCCCAGTTCCAGGAATGCCTCTAAGTTTTCTAATTGATTTAATTTTATTTGTGTAACAGCAGGTACTTACTTAGGTCAAACGACCTTAATGTTGCCATACTCCAATTGTCCTACACATTCCTTCTGAATCATCCTTTCCCTTTGGTGTTAATATATAACCCCTGGGTTCTGTGGGATTATGGTGCATTTACCCGCCATCTTGTCTTACTGCTCCCTGAGACACATATGTAGTTTCTGTTTGTAATTCTCTATTAAATGTTTCTTCCTAAGAAATTGGCTTTGCTAGCCTCTTTCTTCCACCTCTCAGCTTCCTTGTACTTTAGGGGGAGGTTTACATAGGCCTTCCTACCATTAAACACTGATTTTATAAGTCAGGGACTGTTAAACGCATGTTCATATGTGTGTTTCCATATAATATATACGCAGAAAAAGTGAGAATATTTTTGTGTGTCTTAATACTTAGCAATGTAGTATGACATAAGCTTAGTATGAAAAGAGGAAATACGACATACAACACAACACACAGCACAGGCAGGCTTTAAAATAGAGCAAAGCAAGGAAATTAAAAGCTTTTTGAGAGGTAATTTCACAAAGAAGGTGCTTATCTAATAGCCATATTTGGGCACTAGGACCTGTTATCTCTATTTGATGCTGTCTTCTACCCATGATAGTACTTGGAAAAATTTATAATTTGAGATTTTGATAATATGTGTAAAGAATTTATGAAGAGCAAAATGATAATTCTATATTAAAATCATGACCCATATTTTACTGACCTATCAAGCATATATAATAAATTTTGGCATCAGTCTTCAGTTCCTCCTCTCCAAGGGTTTCATGATAACCCTTAACCTGTATGACTGAGGAAACAGTTCTCACCTGAACTAGTTACCTCATTTTTCCTCATGTATACCCTACATTTTTTAGTTCAATACAATCTTATCTAAGTTATCTGCTATTTTTTTATGTTCTTTTTAGAGAAATAATATTACTGTTGCATTGCAAAATTTGGCTGGGTCTTCACAGATCTTGACAATTTGTCATACTTTAGAACACAAATATAAGGATTTTAGTACAGTGTCTTTTAAAATTGATTTCCAAAGAAGACTTACCCTTTCTTTCAATGGATTTTTCAAAATGCTGGCAGATTGCCTTCCTGCTGATCTCAAACACATCTCCATGAAGCTTCAGCTCTTTGTCCTTGAGCAATTTCTCCGTGCTATTAGCAACTGGGTGTTTTTGTCTGATCGGCATCCTCAGAATGCAGAGAACATGACAGTCCTGTTCACAAACATTTTTGGTTGGAGGATTCATGTCATGCTTGAAGGCAGAACTAAAAGGTTTTCCTCATGACACATTTTAGGTAATAATATTAACATTTCTTCAGCTCATAAGTATCAAGACTTATTCATGTTAATATTTCATAAGATATACCTATTAAAGCTTATAAAAAAGGGAAGAATATCATAATTTAATGAAACAAATACCATGACTTTTAATGACCATGGTCATTGTAGAATATCAGTTAAGAAACCAACAAAAATATTTAGAACTTGCATAACTATATCCACACCAGGCGGATGTCAGATTAGTCATTAAACATCAAATAGGTGTTTAGTTGGTAATATATAAATTTGGTGACTTGAGCTACTTGACTGTTACAAATTGGAAAATAAAAAAGAAACTGGAGATTTTTTAACTTGGTGGCAGCATTAGGGGTGGCAGCATACCATCTGAAACTGTATCAACACATTTAAGTCTATGATTGTATTTGCATGAGGTGCAACTGAGGGAATCTGTAAATGTATTAATATTTTTGAAGGAGTTTGCTACCGAGAAATGTTTAGAAATCACTCTGGTTTGAGTAGTTCTGTGGCTAATAAAAAAGGGAAAGAGTGAACTCAGGAAAAGTCACTTTGAAAGTATATGTGAGTTGCATAAAGAAGCCAAAAAAATAGTTGATTTCTGCACATAATAAAGGAAATCCACATACATACATATGAACAAATTAAAATATGGTAATCTGTTGAATATTGCATTAACTTTTAAATTTTAAGCAGATTGGTATGTGATATGGTTTGGCTGTGTTCCCACCCATATCTCAACTTGAATTGTATCTCCCAGAATTCCCTCATGTTGTGGAAGGGACCCAGAAGGAGGTAATTGAATCATGGGGGCTGGTCATTATGAATGATTCTTGTGATAGAGAATAAGTCTCATGAGAACTGATAGGTTTATCAGGGGTTTCTGCTTTTGCTTCTTCCTCATTTTTCTCTTGCCACCGCCATTTAAGAAGTGCCTTTCTCCTCCCGCCATGACTCTGAGGCATTCCCAGCTATGTGGAACTGTAAATCCAAATAAACCTCTTTTGTTTCCAGTTTTGGGTATATCTTTATCAGCAACATGAAAACAAACTAATACAGTGAGTTGGTACAGTAGAGTGGGGCATTGCTGAAAAGATACTTGAAAATGTGGAAATGACTTTGGAAATGGGTAACAGGCAGAAGCTGGAACAGTTTGGAGGGCTCAAAAGAAGAGAGAAAAATGTGCGAAAGCTTGGAACCTCCTAAAGACTTGTTGAATGACTTTAACAAAAAAGGCTGATAGTGACATGAAGAATAAGGTCCAGTCTGAGGTGATCTCAGATGGAATTGAGAGAATTGTTGGAAACTGAAACAAAGGTGATTCTTGCTATGTTTTAGCAAAGAGATTGGCGGCATTTTGCCCCTGCCCCAGAAATGTGTGAAACTTTGAATTTGAGAGAGATGATTTAGTGTATCTGACAGAAGAAATTTATTTTATTTTATTTTTGCTTAGATTAAAAAAAATTATTATACTTTAAGTTCTGGTGTACATATGCAGATCTTACAGGATTGTTGCATAGGTATACACATGCCATGGTGGTTTGCTGCCTCCATCCCTCCTATGTCCAGCCTATGTTCAAGGAAATGGGATGACACCAGGGCCTGACAACTTGGTGGTGTGGACCTTTGGAGGCTATCTCACAACATACCACCCACATGCTGTGCCTGCAACCTGGCAAAGGAGAAATCTAGAGTTTCGCTGCTCTCTCAAGAAAGGTCACAGACAAATATCCTCTACTCTGGAATGATCAGAGCTCCAATGTCCTGCTGCCCTGCAGCCTCCTCTCCGTCTTCACACATATACTGATTGGACCAGAGATGGGGATAAGTCAGGGTACAGGAACACAATTCAGTGTTCCCTCTCGTTTATGACTTCCTTTATTCATGAGAGTTTTTATTTAACATGGAAGTGAGGCATTGTGCTTCTTCATCTATTTTTTAAAATCTATTGTTTATGCCCTGGGTCCTTCAAGGCTTGGACTTTTAAAACCCATGAGCATGACATTGACTTTATTGATTTTTCACATTCTGCTGTGTCCTCTTTTCTCTGAAGCTGTAAGCAGAGAACAACTTAGCTCCTGCTTCAATAAGAGAAATATCATGAAGTAATGTCAAGAGTGAAGGGAAAAATAAACCTACTAAAATGTATCAAATGGTTATCTCACTATATAATTCTACACAATAATATTAAGAAATTCCAAAGAAAAGATTGCTAGGTTTTAGAAAATATACATATATCTAGAAGAAAATTTACTAAAAGTTATAAAAATATGGTAGTTTTCTACAGAAAAAAAAATCCTTTATAAACTTTCTGTGTAATAATTACTTGCTAGAATATTCTTCAAAGCAGAAAGAAGTCTTAGCTGGTTGCTATCCTCATTGCTCTTCAAAATTGTTTAGAAGATTCTAGCTAATGCCATGGCAAGAAAATACAAATTGTGTGGTAGAAGGGTTAAATGTATCTTTCACTTGAAGATGATATGACTGTGTATCCAGAAAAGTGAAGAAACTGTTAGTATAAAAAATTTGTAAATAACATATACATACACTTATATATACTTAAAGGCCATTTTCTTATGTATGTATCTATGATTTAAAAGAATTATACATCCTAGGGTCACTCAGCTATTCCAAAACAGATTACTTGACTATATTAATATACAAATACAATAGCAGTTTATTACATTTTGAAATCCTTCAGTGCATCAATATAAAAAGAAAAAAAAAAGAACAGAAACCAACAAAAATAACCCTAAATTTTTTGTCTTTTATATACTAATACCTGTGTTCACATGGTGGTTGAGTTCTTATACTTCCTGAGCACTCCTAAAGGTGTTTCCATTCTGTATTAAATTTAAGTTTTTTTCCTTCTCTTATTTTATTACTATCTTGTTTACATTTTTCTACTTCTTGAATATGGGGATTTTTCAAGTTTTGTTCCTTCCCTTTTTTTCCTCTCTCTTTCCATCATAGCTTCCATAGTGATTATTTTCAGTATCGTTTAGTCTCATACACTCACTACTTCACAGTTTTCTCTTTTCTAACTCATCCTCAATAAGACCCCACCCAAAGGTTTCCACCCCACCACATAGAATAGCTCAAGCATATCATCAGAGCGCTGTATGACATGAGCTCAAACTATACTTGTGTGATATGGAATAGATAGCCTCATTTTCCTGGAAGAAAATTTAAAATCGAACTTAACTCAGTTTGTTTCCCTGATTTCACCATTTCAGATAAGATCATAACCTACCTTTCAGTCACTCAGGTTTACCTTACTGAAATCATGCATGAATCTTTTTTTTTTTTTTAACTCTCTTTATTTTGCCTCTTTTATATCATTAAAATTTCTCCCCATCTTGCCATTTCTGCTGCTATTTTCTTATTTTGTGTCTTCTGATTCTCATATAAGCTATCGAAAGAGTTAGTTTTTTGTTTTCAATAGGTTTTTCTATCACCATATATGATCTCCAATTCGTTCTGAATCTCATTGTCCAATCTGTATTGCTTTGCAGACATTTAATTTCATCAGACATGCTAAAAACAAAACAAAGAAATAAATAACAAAAAAGGATCACATGAATTCTACTCTTCTACAGATTATGTTTTGAGCACCTGAATCTGGAAATTAATGCCTTTTTAAGATATCCTCATTCTTCTTATATTTTCCAATTCTTATTTTCACAGTCTAAATTCTATTCATATTGAACTACTTGCTAGTCTCTCTGTACAACCTGTCTTTTTCCCACTCAGAATTGTTTTGTAAGTCCACTCTCTCTGTAACTTTGTTCTTTATTGTTATATGCTATACTTTATTTACCTAGTCTTCATTGCAAATCTTAAATTCCATCTTTTTAGTGAAATGCCCTGGCCAGTAGGAGACTCACCTTCCTCCCTGAACTCCACTAGCATTTTAAGTATAGTATTTTATGGCATTAATCTCATCTATTTTATATTAGAGGTATTTATATGCACTCATTTCCTCCCAATTTGAACTTCAACTTCTTAAAGCCAGGACCTGTGATTCAGCTCTTTTTATCCTGTTAGCGTCAACAAATACTTTTCATATATTAGATATTGAAGGGTTATTGTTAAATGATTTTTTAATATAATTAACAAATTAAAACTAATTTCAACATTTGACTAGATTAGTATAAAATGGACTCTGATTCATATCTCTTAATCCTTAAGGACTTTGGATTTAAAGGGAAAACTATTTTCTCACCTATATAACAGCTTCCAGCTGAGAGTTTTATTGCTGATCTTAGTTCAGACTCCATTAGAAACTAAAATGTATTTGGAAAGCTTTGAAAGACAGAGTATTTTATCTGTGGCCTTTCTTGTACTTGATTCTCAAGGTAGTTTAGCATCTAACATGTTTAGAGCAAATAGAATAGGGGGGTGTAGTCACCGAGAGAGTGTTCTGAAGTTGTTAACAGGCCACACTATTCTACTTCATTTTGCTCATATTCTTAGTGAGGGTCCCTTTCCTTGGAACTCTGGGTGTGAAGAATAAAAAAGTCAGTCTCACTTTACTCTCTTGTGTAGTGAAAGGAAGCCAGGATCTCCTATGAGAGTAGACCATAGAGTAATTAACTCAAGGTTAATCTTAGATATAGGAAAACCATGCCTGTTTTAAGATTTTGCTAAGTCTTGATATAGAATTTGAGAACATTTAAAAAATTATGATAATCATCGTAATTATTAGCATTTAATGAGTTCTCCTCTGACCAGGTGTAGAATTGATCTCATTTAATGCTCAAAGTAGCTTCATAAAATTATTATTTTAATTACTTTGATTGTTAAATCTTAATATTCAAGACAGTCAAACTCTTCATGAGATTAAGTGCAGTAATTTAAATGTATGTGTATTAGTCTGTTCTCGCGAAGCTGAAAAAGACATACCCAACACTGGGCAATTTACAAAAGAAAGAGGTTTAATGAACTTACAGTTCCATGTGGCTGTGGATGCCTCATAATAATGGCAGAAGGCAAGGAGGAACAAATCACATCTTATATAGATGGTAGCAGGCAAAAAGAGAGCTTGTGGAGGGGGATGCCTCTGTATAAAACCATCAGATTTTGAAAGGCTTATTTACCACCATGAGAACAGCACAAGAAAGACCCACCCTCATGATTCAATTACTTCCCACTGGGGCCATCTTGCCACACATAAAAATTGTGGGAGTTACAACTCAAGGTGAGATTTGAGTGAGGAAGCAGTCACACCATATCATTCTGCCCTGGCCCCTCTCAAATCTCATATCCTCACATATTAAAACCAATCATGCCTTCCAAACAGTCCCTCAAAGTGTTAACTCATTTCAGCCTTAACTCAAAAGTCCACAGTCCAAAGTCTCATCTAAGACAAGGCAAGTCCCTTCTACCTGTATTAGGGTTCTCTAGAAGAACAGAACTAAGAGGATAGATGTATATCTGCCCTGTAGTGGAGTTCATTAAGGAATATTCACATGATCACAAGGTCCCACAATAGGCCATCTGCAAGCTGAGGAGCAAGGAAGCCAGTCCAAGTCCCAGAGTTGAAGAACTTGGAGTCTGATGTTCAAAGGCAGGAAGCATCCAGCATGAGTGAAAGATGTAGGCTGGAAGGGGAAACCAATCTGATCTCTTCACATTCTTCTGCCTGCTTTTATTCTGGTCACACTGGCAGCCAATTAGATTGTGCCCACCCAAATTAAGGGTGGGTCTGCCTTTCATAACCCACTGACTGAAATGTTAATCTCCTTTGACAACACCCTCAAAGATACACCCAGGATCAATAATTTTCATCCTTCAATCCAATCAAGTTGAAACTCAGTATTAACCATCATACCGCCTATGAGCTTGTATAATCAAAAGCAAGCTAGTTACTTCCTAGATACAATGAGGATACAGGTATTGGTTAAATACAGTCATTACAAATGGAAGAAATTGACCAAAACAAAGGGATTCAGACCCCATGCAAGTTCAAAATCCAACAGGACAGTCAAATCTTAAAGTTCCCAAATTATCTCCTTTGAATCCCTTTCTGGCATTGGGGTCATACTAATGCAAAAGGTGGGGTCCTATGGTCTTGAGCAGCTCTGCCTCTGTTGCTTTGCAGGGAACAGCCTCCCTCTTGGCTTCTTTCATGCATTAGTGTTGAGTGTCTGCAGCTTTTCCAGTGCACGGTGCAAACTGTTGGCCGATCTACCATTCTGGGATCTAGAATATGGTGGCCCTCTTCTCACAGCTCCACTAGGCAGTGTCCCAGTGGGGACTCGGAGTGGGAGCTCCTACCCCAGTGAGGACTCTGAGTTGGAGCTCCCACCCCACATTTCCCTTTTGTGCTGTCCTGCCAGAGGTTCTCATGAGTGCCCTTACCCTGCAGCAAACTTTGGCCTGGACATTCAGGTGTTTCCATACATCTTCTGAAACCTAGGTGGACGTTTCCAAATCTCAAGTCTTGACTTCCATGCACCTGCAGACTCAATACCACGTGAAAGTTGCCAAGGCTTGAGGCTTGCACCCTTTGAATCTACAGCCTGAGCTGTGCCTTGGCTCTTTTTAGTCACTGCTGGAGTGGCTGGGGCACAGGACCCCTAGTCTCTAGACTGCACAAAGCAGAGGGACCCTGGGCCTGGGCCCACAAAACCATGTTTTCCTCCTAAGTCTCTGGCCTGTGATGGGAGTTGCTGCCACAAATGTCTCTGACATGCCCTGGTGACATTTTTGCCATTGCCTTGGTGATTAACATTCGGCTTCTTGTTACTTATGCAAATATCTGCAACTAGTTTGAATTTCTCCTCAGAAAAAGGGATTTTCTTTCCTACCCCACTGTCAGGCTGCAACTTTTTCAAATTTCTATGCTCTCTTTCCCTTTTAAAACTGAGTGTCTTTAACAGTACCCAAGTCACTTTTGAATGCTTTGCTGCTTAGAAATTTCTTCTGCCAGATACCCTAAATCATCTCTCTAAAGTTCAAAGTTCCACATATCTCTAGGGCAGGGGCAAAACGCTACCAGTCTCTTTGCTAAAACATATCAGAGTCACCTTTGCTCCAGTTCTCAACAAGTTCCTCATTTCTATATGAGATCATCTCTTCCTGGACTTTATTGTCCATATCACTATCAGCATTTTGGGCAAAGCCATTCAACAAGTCTCTAGGAAGTTCCACATTTTCCCACATTTTCCTGTCTTCTTCTGAACCCTCCAAACTCTTTCAAATTCTGCATGTTACCCAGTTACAAAGTTGCTTCCAAGTTTTTGGGTATCTTTTCAGCAGCGCTCCACTCTACTGGTACTAATTTACTGTATTAGTCTGTTCTCATACTGCTGATAAAGACAGACCTGATGCAGGGCAATTTACAAAAGAAAGAGGTTTAGTAAACTTACAGTTACATGTGTCTGGGAAGGCCTCACAATCATGGTGGAAGGCAAGGAAGAACAAGTCACATTTTACATAGGTAGCAGCAGACAAAAAGAGAGCCTGTGCAGGGGAGCTCCTCTGTATGAAACCATCAGATCTTGTAAGACTTATTCACTATTATGAGAACAGTATGAGAAAGACCTGCCTCATAATTCAATTACCCTCCACTGGGTCCTTCCCATGACATGTGGAAAATGTAGGAGTTATAATTCAAGATGAGATTTGGGTGGGGACACAGCCAAACGATATCAGTATGTGATGCATAATCAGACAAAATGAAATCTATTCATGACTGTGCTTTCAAGTACTTGAATGTTTTAGTCTCTTGTTTTTCTTATATTTTGTTAAAAAGAGCTATTAACACTTACATGCTACAGCTGTGCGGTGGACCAATTTAAGGTGGTCCTTATGATCTTCACCAACTGGTTTTCCTGACTTTTTATAACCCCTTCATTTTCAGTGTGGAAAGAATCTGTGGCATGTTCCTAACTAAAAGAGTATGGAAAAACTACTGGTACATGACTTTCATGACTACATTGTCAGGTGCATCACTCACATAAAGAGACCACCAGGCAGGAATTGTGTGGGCAACAAGGCTATTTATTTCGCACTTGGGTGCAAGCGGGCCAAGTCCGTAAAAGGAGCTAGGCAAAGGAGGTAGGAAAGGGGACTGGTTACATAGGTTGGAGCAACAGTCAGTTAAAGGTGGTAATCTATTTCAGGGAGGAGGGTGTCATGGGATGCATGGTCACAAGGGTATGGGTTATCTATTACAAACAAGCATGATCATAAGGGTGGGGGGGTATCAGTTACAAGCAGAGGGGAGGGCATGGTAAATTACATAGTTACAGTTACAGGGGTGGGAGTCTTGAGAAATCCAATGTCCACAGGGTGGTGGGTGGGTAGGGAATTCAGCAAGGCTGAGCAGGAACAATGGTTGCAGGTTCCAGGGAGAGAGTAAAAAGTTGACACAGGAACAAGTTGTTTCACTTCTCTTTGTGGCCATCTGGTTACTTCAGACTTTCTGGCTCCTGGAAACCATCCGGAGGTGTTCATGTGGATCACCAAGGGTATAATGGCCAGGGTTGGACTTTGAGGCCTGACATACATGACATTTTATAATTCTCCAATCGTATAACAGACTTGCTGTCTTTATTTGCTTGATGATAAAAACAATCATTATAGGAGGCCACCACAATAAAGAACTGTGACTTAACTCCAGGATCTAAGGGCCTCAGTCTTACAACTGTGAAGATCACAAACAACTATGTAAGTTTAAAAAAGAACAACGTGTCTCACATGAAACTGTAGTCCCTGCTGGCACCTTGATTGCAGTCTTCTGATATCCTAAAGCAGAAGGCCCAGTTAAGCCATGCTCTGACTCAAAACCCAAAGAAACTGTGACGTAATAGATGTATTTTTAACCTGTTAACTTTGTGCTAATTATTATGCAGCAATATAAAACAAACATATATTCCAATGCCTAGAAATGGGTGCTTTTTAAAGAAATACTTCAGTAATTTTGAGAAGAATGATAGAGAAAACCCAAATTACCTTGAACAAGTAGATGGTGAAAATGTGGACTTGGAGGATATTGCTGAGGAGAGTTCGAAAGTTATAGAGAAACATATTTTGAAAACTAGAGAAAAGGAGGTCCTTGTTAAATAGTAGCAGAAAGCTTAGCAAAATTGTCCCCTGCAGTTACACGAAAAGCAGAACTTGTAAATGTTGAACTTGTTATACAACTAAAGCAATCCGTAAACAAAATGTTACAAGTGCCATCCTTTTTTTTTCCCCATTTATTTATTTTATTGCATTCTAGGTTTTGGGGTACATGTGAAGAATCTGCAAAATTGTTGCATAGGTACACACGTGGCAGTGTGATTTGTTGCCATCCTCCCCATCACCTACATATGGCATTTCTCCACTTGCTATCTCTCCCCAGCTCCCCACCCCCCACCGTCCCTCCCCTATTCCCCCACAACTGACCCCAGTGTGTAGTGCTCCTCTCCCTGTGTCCACGTGTTCTCATTGTTCAACACCCTCCTATGAGTGAGAACATGCAGTGTTTGATCTTCTGCTCTTCTGTCAGTTTGCTGAGAATGATGGTTTCCAGGTTCATCCATGTCCCTACAAAGGACACGAACTCATCGTTTTTGATGGCTGCATAATATTCCATGGTGTATATGTGCCACATTTTCCCTATCCAGTCTATCGTCGATGGGCATTTGGGTTGGTTCCAGGTCTTTGCTATTGTAAACAGTGCTGCAATGAACATTCGTGTGCACGTGTCCTTATAGTAGAACGATTTGTAATCCTTTGGATATATACCCAGCAATGGCATTGCTGGGTCAAATGGAGTTTCTGTTTCTAGGTCCTTGAGGAATCGCCACACTGTCTTCCACAATGGTTGAACTAATTTACACTCCCACCAACAGTGCAAAAGTGTTCCTATTTCTCCACATCCTCTCCAGCATCTGTTGTCTCCAGATTTTTTTAATGATCACCATTCTAACTGTCATGAGATGGTATCTCAATGTTGTTTTGATTTGCATTTCTCTGATGACCAGTGATGATGAGCATTTTTTCATATGTTTGTTGGCCTCATGTATGTCTTCTTTTGTAAAGTGTCTGTTCATATCCTTTGCCCACTTTCGAATGGGCTTGTTAGTTTCTTTCTTGTAAATCTGTTTTAGTTCTTTGTAAATTCTGGATATCGGCCCTTTGTCAGATGGGTAGACTGCAAAAATTTTTTTCCCATTCTGTTGGTTGCCGATTCACTGTAACGACAGTTTCTTTTGCTGTGCAGAAGCTGTGGAGTTTGATTAGGTCCCATTTGTCTATTTTGGCTTTTGTTGTCAATGCTTTTGGTGTTTTGGTCATGAAGTCCTTGCCTACACCTATGTCCTTAATGGTTTTGCCTAGATTTTCTTCTAGGGTTTTTATGGTGTTAGGTCTTATGTTTAAGTCTTTAATCCATCTGGAGTTAATTTTAGTGTAAGGTGTCAGGAAGGGGCCCAGTTTCTGCTTTCTGCACATGGCTAGCCAGCTTTCCCAACACCATTTATTGAACATGGAATCCTTTCCCCATTGCTTGTTTTTGTCTGGTTTGTCAAAGATCAGATGGTTGTAGATATGTTGTGTTGCCTCCGGGACCTCTGTTCTGTTCCATTGGTCTATATCTCTGTTTTGGTACCAGTACCATGCTGTTTTGATTACTGTAGCCTTGTAGTATAGTTTGAAGTCTGGTAGTGTGATGACTCCTGATTTGTTCTTTTTGCTTAGAATTGACTTGGCTATGCGGGCTCTCTTTTGGTTCCATATGAAGTTTAAGGTGGTTTTTTCCAGTTCTGTGAAGAAGGTCATTGGTAGCTTGATAGGGGTAGCATTGAATCTGTAAATTACTTTGGGCAGTATGGCCATTTTCACGATATTGATTCTTCGTAACCATGAGCATGGAATGTTCCTCCATCTGTTTGTGTCCTCTCTTATTTCGTTGAGCAGTGGCTTGTAGTTCTCCTTGAAGAGGTCCTTTACGTTCCTTGTTAGTTGTATTCCTAGGTATTTTATTCTCTTTGTGGCAATTGTGAATGGCAGTTCGTTCTTGATTTGGCTCTCTTTAAGTCTGTTATTGGTGTGTAGGAATGCATGTGATTTTTGCACATTGATTTTGTATCCTGAGACTTTGCTGAACTTGCTTATCAGTTTCAGGATATTTGGGGCTGAGACAATGGGGTCTTCTAGATATACAATCATGTCGTCTGCAAATAGAGACAATTTGACTTCCTCATTTCCTATTTGAATGCCCTTTATTTCTTTTTCTTGCCTGATTGCTCTGGCTAGAACTTCAAATACTATTTTGAATAGCAGTGGTGAGAGAGGGCATCCTTGTCTGGTGCCAATTTCAAGGGGAATGCTTCCAGTTTTTGCCCATTCAGTATGATATTGGCTGTTGGTTTGTCATAACTAGCTTTTATTATTGTGAGATACGTTCCATCAATAGCTAGCTTATTGAGGGTTTTTAGCATAAAGGGCTCTTGAATTTTGTCAAAGGCCTTCTCTGCATCAATTGAGATAATCATGTGGTTTTTGTCTTTGGTTCTGTTTATGTGGTGAATTACGTTTATAGACTTGCGTATGTTGAACCAGCCTTGCATCCCTGAGATGAAGCCTACTTGATCATGGTGGATAAGCTTTTTGATGTGCTGTTGCAATCGGCTTGTCAGTATTTTATTGAAGATTTTTGCATCTATGTTCATCATGGATATTGGCCTGAAGTTTTCTTTTCTTGTTGAGTCTCTGCTGGGTTTTGGAATCAGGATGATGTTGGTCTCATAAAATGATTTGGGAAGAACTCCCTCTTTTTGTATTGTTTGGAATAGTTTCAGAAGGAATGGTACCAGCTCCCCTTTGTATGTCTGGTAGAATTCGGCTCTGAACCCATCTGGACCTGGGCTTTTTTTGGGTGGTAAGCTCTTAATTGCTGCCTCAGCTTCAGACCTTGTTATGGGTCTGTTCAGGGTTTCAGCTTCTTCCTGGTTTAGGCTTGGGAGGAGGCAAGTGTCCAGGAATTTATCCATTTCTTCCAGGCTTATTAGTTTATGTGCATAGAGTTGTTTGTAATAATCTCTGATGATGGTTTGAATTTCTGTGGAATCTGTGGTGATATCCCCTTTATCATTTTTATTGCATCAATTTGGTTATTCTCTCTTTTCTTTTTTATTAATCTGGCTAGTGGTCTGTCTATTTTGTTGATCTTTTCAAAAAACCAGCTCCTGGATTTATTGATTTTTTGAAGGGTTTTTTGTGTCCCTATCTCCTTCAGTTCTGCTCTGATCTTAGCTATTTCTTGTCTTCTGCTAGACTTTGAGTTTTTTTTGATCTTGCTCCTCTAGCTCTTTCAGTTTTGACGATAGGGTGTCAATTTTTGATCTCTCCTTGCTTCTCATGTGGGCACTTATTGCTATATATTTTCCTCTAGAGACTGCTTTAAATGTGTCCCAGAGATTCTGGTATGTTGTGTCTTCATTCTCATTGGTTTCGAAGAACATCTTTATTTCTGTCTTCATTTCATTGTTTATCCAGTCAACATTCAAGAGCACGTTGTTCAGTTTCCATGAAGCTGTGCGGTTCTGGGTTAGTTTTTGAATTCTGAGTTCCAACTTGATTGCACTGTGGTCTGAGAGATTGTTTGTTACAATTTCCATTCTTTTGCATTTGCTGAGGAGTGATTTACTCCCAATTATGTGGTCAATTTTAGAGTAGGTGTGATGTGGTGCTGAGAAGAATGTATATTCTGTGGCTTTGGGGTGGAGAGCTCTGTAAATGTGTAATAGGTTTGCTTGGTCCAGGTCTGAGTTCAAGTCCTGGATATCCTTGTTAATTTTCTGTCTGGTTGATCTGTCTAATATTGACAATGGGGTGTTAAAGTCTCCAACTATTATTGTGTGGGAGTCTAAGTCTCTTTGTAAGTCATTAAGAACTTGCCTTATGAACCTGGGTGCTCCTGTTCATAAGAACTTGCCTTATGAACCTGGGTGCTCCTTATGATCCTGGGTGCATATATATTTAGGATCGTTAGCTCTTCTTGTTTCATTGATCCTTTTACCATTATGTAATGTCCCTCTTTGTCTCTTATGACCTTTGTTGCTTTAAAGTCTAATTTATCAGAGATGAGAATTGCAACTCCTGCTTTTTTTTGCTCTCCATTTGCTAGGGGGAATCTTCTTCCATCCCTTTATTTTAAGCCTTTGTGTATCCTTGCATATGAGATGCGTTTCCTGAATACAGCACACCGATGGGTTTTGTCTTTTTATCCAATTTGCCAGTCTGTATCTTTTGATTGGGGCATTTAGTCCATTTACATTTAGGGTTAGTATTGTGTTGTGCAAATTTGATACTGCCATTTTGGTGCTAGCTGGTTGTTTTGCCCTTTAGTTGAGCTGGTACTTGTTGTTCCTTTATATGTGTAGCGCCTCTTTCAGGAGCTCTTGTAGAGCTGGCCTGGTGGTGACGAAATCTCTAAGTACTTGCATGTTCCCAAAGGATTTTATTTATCCTTCACTTATGAAGCTTAGTTTGGCTGGATAGGAGATTCTGGGTTGAAAGTTCTTTTCTTTAAGGATGTTAAATATTGGCCCCCACTCTCTTCTGGCTTGTAGGGTTTCTGCTGAGAGATCTGCTGTGAGTCTGATGGGCTTCCCTTTGTGGCTAACCTGACCTTTCTCTCTGGCTGCCCTTAGTATTTTCTCCTTCATTTCGACCCTGGTGAATCTGATGATTATGTGCCTTGGGGTTGCTCTTCTTGATGAATATCTTTGTGGTGTTCTCTGTATTTCCTGGATTTGAATGTTTTCCTGCCTTGCTAGGTTGGGGAAGTTTTCCTGGATAATATCCTGAAGAGTATTTTCCAGCTTGGATTCATTCTCTTCGTCGCATTTAGGTACACCTATCAAACGTAGATTAGGTCTTTTCACATAGTCCCATATTTCTTGGAGATTTTGTTCATTCCTTTTTACCCTTTTTTCTCCAGTCTTGCCTTGCCATTTTATTTCATTGAGTTGATCTTTGACCTCTGTTATTCTTTCTTCTGCTTTGTCAATTCGGCTGTTGATACTTGTGCATGCTTCGCGAAGTTCTCGTGTTGCATTTTTCAGCTCCATCAATTCACTTATATTCCTATTTTGTCCATTCTCGTTAGCATTTCATCAAATCTTTTTTCAATATTCTTAGTTTCTTTGCATTTGGTTAGAACATGTTCTTTTTTTTTTATTTTTTTGTTTTTTGGTGGGTGGGGGGATGGAGTTTCGTTCTTGTTACCCAGGCTGGAGTGCAATGGCGCGATCTCGGCTCACCGCAACCTCCGCCTCCTGGGTTCAGGCAATTCTCCTGCTTCAGCCTCCTGAGTAGCTGGGATTACAGGCACACGCTACCATGCCCAGCTAATTTTTTGTATTTTTTTAGTAGAGACGGGGTTTCACTGTGTTGACCAGGATAGTCTAGAGCTAGAACATGTTCTTTAAGTCCACAGAAGTTTCTTACTACCCACCTTCTGAAGTCTGATTCTGTCATTTCATCACACTCGTTCTCCCTCCAACCTTGTTCCCTTCCTGGTGAGGAGTTGTGATCCCTTGTAGGAGGACAGGTGTTCTGGTTTCAGGTGTTTTCATCCTTTTTGCACTGGTTTCTTCCCATCTTTAAGAATTTATCCACCTGTCGACTTTGTAGTTGCTGGCTTTCAGATTGGGTCTCAAATCTTTCACATTGACATTCTGTTTGTTGATGATGAGATTATTTCTGTTTCTTGGTTTTCCTTCTGACAGTCTGGCCCCTCTGCTGTAGGTCTGCTGAGTTTCACTCCAGGCCCTGCTTGCCTGGGGTTCACCTGCAGCAGCTGCTGAACAGTAAGGGTTGATACCAGTTTTCTTCTTCTGCTATCTTTGTCCCAGAAGGATATCCGCCTAGTGTCAATCTGATCTCTCCTTTATGAGGTGTCTCTTTGGATATACAGGGGTCAGGGAGCTGCTTGAGGAGATGGTCTCTTCTTTATAGGAGCTCAAATGGTGAGCTGTGAGCTCTGTTGTTCATTCAGAGCTGCCGGACGGGTACGTTTAGGTCTGCTGCAGTAGAACTCATAAACTGCTTTTTGTTCCCAGGTGCTCTGTCCCAGGGATTTAGGGCTTTATTTATGAGTTTCCGTTATGCTGCTGCCTTCTTTTTTTTTTCCTTCAGACATTCCCTGCCCAGCAAGGAGGCAGCCTGGTCACTGACTGCCTGTAGAGGCTTTGCTGAGCTGCTGTGGGCTCCGCCCAGCTGCCGAGTGAACTTCCCTGTAGTCATGTTTATATGGGTGTAGTTAGAACTGCTTTGGCGATGGTGGCCCTCCTCTGTTGAGGCGGAGTCTCTGCTGTGGCGGGTTGCCTTGGCAACGGCGGGCTGCCTCAACATTGGCCGACTACCACCGTTGTGGCTGGCTGCCTCGGTAATAGCGGACGCCCCTCCCCCACAGAGCTGGACCGTCCCGGGTTCGGCTGCGCTTGCTGTGAAACTCTCAATCCAGAGTTTCTGGTTGCTGTTCTTTTGTAGGGTGGGACCAGTCAAGCCTGATCGCCTGGCTCCCTGCCTCAGAGCCTTTTTTAAGTTGGTATTCCAGTCGCCTGTTGAAGAGGCGCCGGGGTCTGTTTGTTTTCCCCTGCGGCCACTCACTGCGCTGGCTTAAACAGCTGCACTGAGGTTTGTGGCGCTTTTTTTTTTTTTTTTTTTTTTTTTGCCCTGGAATGTACTGTCCTGGTTCTCTGCTCAGTCCCCTTTTTAAACAGACAAATGGGTGACTTCCCATGGCTCCAATCGCCAGCCAAAAGGGCACCAGGACCGGTGTATTTTGTACGGAGAACCGCTGCTCCGGGGCGCTGACAAAGCAGCCGCGCGGGTCAAAGCAGCGGCACTGGCCGGCACAGCCGCGCTGGCCTAAACAGCCGCGCTGGTGACCAGTGGAGCTCCTCCGCCTGGGAATTTCCTAGTCTGTGGGCAATAAAAATGCGGCGTCCACTCACCCTCTGTGCTTTCACTGCGAGCTGCAATCCTGAGCTGTTCCTAAACGGCCATCTTCACAAGTGCCATCCTGATTACTTCTTGCTTCTTATAATAAAATATGAAAGAAGAGAGGTTAATTAAGGGAAGAACTATTAAATAAAAAAAAAACTAAGGATTGATGGTTTTGAAAATTCTCAGCCTGTCCTCATGCAAAGGCTGTTAAAATTAATAAATTGCTTCCAAAAATGTGACACAGAAAAAAAGGTGTACCTATACAACCTTTTTCTCAAACCTGAGAAAGATCAAAAGTTCACAGTATTCAGTCACAGAGGGCCCTTTCAAAAGAGTAAATGTGTGCTTCACAAATCCTCTCAATCAAACTGTAAGGCCTGTAGGAATCTTGAGGCCCTTCAGCCATCTCCAAATAACCCAAAGATAGAGAAAGTATTATCATGAAAAATAAGTGTGGATGTGGCCTTTGTATAATGACGTGAACACCATCAAAACCAATTGAATACCACCCCTCCACCCAAGTTTTTGATAAAAGTGTTTCAGCAAAAACAGTGCCAGATGGTACTAAAACTGATGGAGTACAAAATGATGACAGCCTGTTGGACCTAAAATTGCTACTGGTGCTGAAGCAGGTGGACACAATCACTAAGCAGCAAACACATGCAAATCCTGTTTTACAGTTGTTTTACCATGGGCTAAGGGTGAGATGGGAACACCTATTTAGGGTATTTATTTTGCAAAGGTTTAAATTATAAGATGTTTTCTCCACTGACAAAATTCTCTGGAAGAACTAGTTGTAGTGACTGTGTCATCTACCTTTTGTTCTCAAAGACATTAAAAATTTTTCTGATACCATTGAGTGTTCTCAGTATTTGACAGGGTTGATTTCAGGGTCTCCTAAAACAGGTAGGAGAAGAAATGACAACCAAGCAGACTTTTGTGACTAATAGTTATTATAAAAAGTCTTTTTGAGAAAGCTGATTTTGTAAATTTTGCTAACAGCCTGCTTTTATGCAGAAAATCTCCCCAGGGGAAGAGATCAGTATACAGTTTACAGGTACAGTTGGTAAGTCAAACCCAGAAAGCTTTCTGGTAGAAACAGATGTTATGGTTGCAATTGAAAACTTGTTCTCTGGGTTAGGGTTGGTGCCCTGCCATAGAGAGAAGTGTTTTTGAGGGAGTAGTATAGTTTTTAGATTGCTATTGGTTTGAATGAGTCACTAAATTGATTATTGTGTGGTGAGTTCTGTCAAATAATCCTTATACAAAAATCTTCAAGGTCTTCTTAACGCATTGAAAAAATATATTAAAAATCCATGAGATTTTACTACAGTACGGTAACTGGCTACACCATTATTGTTTTTTTCCCTCATCTCTTGCGATGGTTCAATTTCACTATTCTTTTTTGTTTTATTTATTGTTTTAGTTTTTCCAAATGGTCAGACTCACTTCAGGGTTTTCAGTCAATACAATAATTTCTGGCTGAAATGCGTATTTATTCTCCTGCCTGAAATACACATATGCACACATATACTTGTGATATTTTTAAAAGTAATTCCTGGCCGAGTGCAGTGGCTCACTCCTGTAATCCCAGTACTTTGGGAGGCCAAGGCGGGTGGATCACGAGGTCACGAGTTCCAGAGCAGCCTGGCCAATATGGTGAAACTCCATCTCTACTAAAAATACAAAAAATTAGCCAGGTGTGGTGGTGTGCACCTGTAATGCCAGTTACTCCAGAGGCTGGGGCAGAAGAATCGCTGAACCCAGGAGGTGGAGGTTGCAGTGAGTCGAGATCACGCCACTTCACTCCAGCCTGGGCAACAGAGCCAGACACCATCTCAAAAATAAATAAATAATAAATAATAAATAATTCTGATTTATTTAGGAAACTTTGTTTACTTCCAACCTAAATTTGTTCTTCCTCTTGAAATTTCTAATAAGTAGTGCTTTTCCTTCATTTCATTCATTATATTTTATTATTATTTACTTGTGAGATTTAAAGAAAATCTGTTATTTCTATTGCACTATAATTTCCATGAGCATAAGGATTTTGCCTTTTTTATTTATCATGATTAACCTGTGTAGGTCACTACACCACGTAGAATATATAAAATATCCAATCAATATTCAGAGATAAATTAATAAATGAATATAAGTAAACCTTTCTTAATATAAATTTTTGTACACATGTATATTTAATATAATTTCCTCAGCACTCTTCTTCCTGTTTTTGTTATATGACCTGATATTTTTGTAATTTAGTAGAAATTTTAAATTCCTGTTTATGTGACTGTACTTTGAAAATTTCCATTTAGCCTAAAGAAAACAGTAGTTTGTTCTAGTCACATGTTTCAGAATTAAGCCTTCATCAGTCATCTTCCTGGAATAAATGACCTATAAATAGCTTCTTATTATTCGCATAGTCCAGAAGAGAGCATGGCAGCACTTCTATAATAATGCATGTAAAAACATGCATTGTTTGGGAGAAAGGGAAATTGGTATCCTTTAAAATTTTTCTGCATACTATCTCTTTCCTGACAAAGCACACCCAATACTATTATCTTCTAATTTCCTGATTTTCGTTTTTGTTTTTTTGAAATTACAGAAATGTAAAAATATCTATCAGCATAATATGAGAGAAGCCAGGAAAGATGGGTCCTAGCTTCCCTCACGACACTCATTAATTTACTTGAATGAAAAAATTATTTCTTGTTTTCTAAGTTTCAACTTATCATCTGCAAAATAAGTGTAATGTATATTGACTTAAAGCCACAGAACTGCACCAGACCATGCTTTGAGAATCTCTCACCTCCAGCATCTATCATACGGCTTGAGAAAGAGACAGCATATCAAAATGGAGCTGCTGCTTAACCATAGAGCACAAGTAAGTCTTACCTACATTTAGGACAAATAAAACAAAGTTTGAATAGAAACTACAAAACTGACATTTTCTTTATGAGAAAAATTTTAAATAAAAAGTCACTGTAGGCGTCTTCTCTCTCAAGATTTTCATCCCTTTCTCAGCCTGTCAGTTAGCTATATTCATGTTGATCTATTTAATATTGGTTAAAAAAAAAAGGAAAATGTTATTTTAAAAAATTGAACAAAGAACTGCATATTTAATTACCCAGGCTTTCAATTCATTTTTTATTTCTCCAATTATACATTCTCATACATAAATAATACATTAAAAGCAGTAAGTGAATATTCAATCATTTTAGAGTCTACTTTTCTCAAAAGTCTGTGAAATACAGATCTCTAAGCAAGAGGAAAGACTCCAGGGTCTTTACACTTCTGGGTGAACTAATTTGTAGGTAAAAGTTCTAAGAATTGTTACGGTCTGCTGGCCACTGGCTGCATGAAATGCCATGAGTTTATTTTATCCATCCTCCAGTGGGGGTAGATGCAGACACTGGCAAGAAAAAAGAGTTATTTTAAAGAGATCATGGACATCAAAATCTTTCAGTTTGGGAGCAGGGTAATGAGGAAGTAGTAGAGCTGAGGCTGCCAGGGTTCCTGTTCTGTCTGTGTGAAATGCTGTACAGCTTTTGGTTTTGCATCTCCTTTAAAATAAAGCATCTCTTTTTTTTTTGAGACAGAGTCTCACTTTGTCGCCAGGTGCCAGGCTGGAATGCAGTGGCACAATCTCGGCTCACTGCAACCTCCGGCTCCCGGGTTCAAGCAATTCTCCTGCCTCAACCTCCCCAGTAGCTGGGACTACAGCTGAATGCCACCACACCCAGCTAATTTTTGTATTTTTAGTAGAGACGGGGTTTCACCATGTTGGCCAGGATGATCTCCATCTCTTGGCCTTGTGATCCGCCCGCCTTGGCCTCCCAAAGTGCTGGGATTACAGGCTTGAGCCACTGCACCCAGCCAAGGCATCCCTTTAAAAAAAATTTATTTTAGGTTTGGTGGTCTATGTGAAGGTTTGGTGGTTCATGTGAAGGTTTGTTACATAGATGAACTCATGTCACGGGGTTTGTTGTACAAACTATTTGATCACCCAGGTACATTGTCCAGTACCCAATAATAATTTTTTTTCTGCTCTTCTCCCTCCTCCTACACTCCTATACTCTACCCTCAAGTAGATGCCAGTGTCTGTTGTTCTGTTCTTTGTGATCATGAGTTCTCATCATTTAGCTCCCATTTGTAAGTGAGAATATGTGGTATTTGGTTTTCTATTCCTCCATTAGTTTGCTAAGAATAATAGCCTATTCATGCTAATAACTCTCAATAAACTAGGTATTGAAGGAACATACTTCAAAATAATAAGAGCCGTCTATGACAAACCAACAGCCAGCCTCATACTGAATGGGCAAAAACTGGAAGCATTCCCCTTGAAAACTGGCATAAGACAAGCTGCCCTCTTTCACTGCTCCTACATAATTTAGAAAGTCCTAGCCAGAGCAATCAGGCAAGAGAAAGAAATAAAGGGCATCCAAATAAAAGTAGAGGAAATCAAATGATCCCTATTTGCAGATAATATGATTTTATAACTAGAAAACCCCATAGCCTCGGCCTAAAACCTCCTTCAGCTGATAAGCAACTTCAGCAAAGTTTCAGGATTCAAAATCAACGTACAAAAATCACTAGCATTCCTATGTACCACCAATAGCCAAACCAAAAGCCAAATCAGGAAAGCAATCACATTCACAATTGCCACAAAAAGAATAAAATACTTAGGAATACAGCTAACCAGGGAGGAGAACAATCTCTACAATGAAAATTACAAAACACTGTTCAGAAAAATAAGAGAGGACGCAAACAAATGGAAAAACATCCCATGCTTATGGATAGGATGAATCAATTTCATTAAAATGGCTATATTGCCCAAAGCAATCTACAGGTTCAATACTATCCCTATCAAACTACCAATGACGTTCTTCACAGAACTAGAAAAAACTATTTTAAAATTTATATGAAACCATAAAGGAGACTGAATAGCCAAGGCAATCCTAGGCATTTCTAATAGACAACATCTCAGGCACCTGCCAGCAATGCCTCTCAATGATTTGGTCATTAAGCATTCGCCTTTGCTACTTAAACTTGGCTTCCTGTATCTGGCTAACTCCAGAATCTCCCTGATGGTTTTACTTCAGTACTGCTTGCGAGTATTGCTAAAATAAGTCTGTGGTAGGGGCTCTAAAATCTGTATTTTAAAAAATTTCTGCAGAAGCTGAGGTAGACAAAATCTCAACATACTGGATAGAGATTTGAAACACCTGGCATATCCAGTGCCTCAGAGATGCTAATTGCTTTCTTTTCTTTTCAGTTATAAAATTAATATATTATTATAGAAATCTTAGAAAATACAATTTAAAATCCCATATTACTCATAAAATCAAAGCATAATATAATAACTATTAATAATTTCATTACCTTTAATTTCTCTAATATATGATCTATTTCATAAAGACTATATTACACATGTATATAGTATTGTGAAAATAGGTTCACATTATTGTATACCATTGTTTTATTTAAGATTTAATGAACATTTTCTCATAGCATTAAAAAGTCCTTAAAAATAGAATGCAATAATAACATTTTTTGATAATATGTGATTTATGTCATGGCCATTTCTTATCATCTAGTAGAATTTTTTTCTCATAAAAATACTGTAATTAATGTTTTTAGTTGTTTGTTAGTCTTTTCTTATTTTCTTAGGTAGAAAGTCAAATAAATATGCTAAAATGGAAGAGCTTTGTGAACCACAGCCAAAGCCCAAGCTGAGTTTGTCATTGCCCTGAGAATTTAAAAGGTAAGGAAGAAATGGACAAGGTTGTGTAGGAAGGTATTCATATATAGCTAATAAAATCTTAGGTTTTTCCCTTATAGAGAACAACTACAAAAATATGCACCCTCAGCAAGGCTGTATTTCATAAGTAAAAAAAAAAAAAAAAGTTATAGCCGAGTAAAGTGAAATTGTACATGTAACCTCAGCCTTCCTTTCTGCTTTTCCTTAACTGTTCTTTGTGACACCTATAGGCATTTTCAAAAGTTTATTGAAAGCTATCTCAAAGATGGCTAATCTTTGGCAAATGATAGTTTGAAGTCCATTTGATTATGATTTTTTTCTGAAAATAATAATTCCGATAATTCCAGTAGTGTGTTTGATAAATCCAGGTGCATAATTGAAGATAATTGATTTTGTATCTTTTATGTAGAAATGAAAACAACTTCAAGTACCGTGTGAAAATTCCTGAGTCAGTACTCATGTGATAAGCTATCAAGATCAGTTATCACCTCTACTGAGAATGCGAAATTTCTTTGCATGGCTTTTTTGTCCTGTTTCTTTTAAAATTTACTTATATTTACAATAATCCCTCCATGGCTTATTTCATGATGATCTTTCTACTTTCAATGCTTCTCCTAAATAGAATTTTCAGTTAAATTGGTGACTGTCTATACACTGTTTTGAGAATGTTAGAAGCTGGAAAATGGTTAAGAAACACTAGAATTATAAACCAAAATCTGAATATTGCTAAATATTTTCTGATTATGAAAAACCTACAGTTGGAATGGTATTTACATAAAATAATTGGTATTAAAAAGATTATTGGTAACATCCCAGAGTACACTAAAAGTTTAAAATGTGACCCTGGAAGAATTTATTTTAGTGATTAGTTTTTAATAACTATTTCTAGGGCAGTAAAGTTGATTTAACAGGAAAATAAAACAAGCAGGGTGAGAAGGAAGTAAAAATAAAATTGAAATATGGAGATAACATTTAATCAACATGTGTCTGTTGTGAAAGATAGGCTAGCAGAATGATGATGGTTCCACTTAATTTCCCGGGAAGGGCCTCAGGCTCCAGCAGACTTTGTGTATACCCAGTGTGCTAGGCTGGAATAAGCAGAAGAAGGTGTCCTGGATGGGCATCCATCTGCTGCCTAGCTAATTATAAAAGAGAGCTGGTTTTAACTGATGAAATGCTGGAAACACTAAGTTTTGACAGTGAGAGAGGATTTTGAAATTAGAAGGGCTACCTTAGTCTTCAACTAAATCTTATCAAGTGAAATCAGGTGACAGTGAAATCATTCTCAGCTAGGCAGCCTGCTGCTCCATATGTGTGGTTTTCTCATGGTTCTGCCCTCTACAATCCACTCCGCAGAGAAGGGCCTCTGTGTTTGTAAAGAGAGTAGCTGTGGATTATAATTAATTCCTTTGCCTGCCAACTGTACTTACATTACATGAGCAAATACGTACAATTTAAAATCAGGGTTTAAAAATTATACACTCCTAGGTTTAATTCTTTTAATTTTCCTTTTTTGGGGGGATGGAGTTTTGCTCTTGCTGCCCAGGATGGAGTACAATGGCACCATTGCAGCTCCTTGCAATCTCTGCTTGCTGGGTTCAAGCGATTCTCCTGCCTCAGCCTCCCGAGTAGCTGGGATTACAGGTGTGTGCCACCACAACCGGCTATTTTTTGTATTTTTAGTAGAGATGGGGTTTCACCATATTGGTCAGGCTGATCCCAAACTCCTGACCTCAGGTAATCCACCCGCCTCAGCCTCACAGGTGTAAAAGAAACTCTCTCATTTCACAAGAAAACTTGGAGAAACCATGTAGTTTACCTAAGGCCAAACAACTTATATGAATCAGAGCTGGCATTGGAGCCTTGGTCTGCTTACCCCAAGTCCATGTAATTTTATTAAATCATATTGCCACCTGCTTAGAGTATTTGATGGTAACAGAATGTCAACTGCTCCAGCAATTCACAAAATGTTAAACAACCATAATGGTTTTCAATGACCATTGACTTGTGTCAATTCAAGATACTATCACACTGTGATAGATAGAACCCTTATATCACAATACCAAATGCTTATAAAATATTATATTAAGTGGACTTTGTTTTAGCAGCAGTCTACATTCCATAAATATCATTCTACTAAGAATTTTAAGTTTCATTCTGAATATATGGCAAATTATTTGCCTCTTTAATAGTCTTTCTTTTAAAATATTTCCAGTTTACAATACCTCAAACTTGCCTTCCCAGTGTTTGTATATTTTATCACCAATACTTTTCATGCCTCCTACTCATTTATGTGATTTTGATTCTTGCAACTTTGTGTGTTCACACTGAAGACAAAGGCAAGGATTTTACCCTACATTTCCAAAATTTTTATTCTTTGGAACTTTGTTCTTATTCCCCTGCCCTATATTCATGTATTTATCATTGCTCTTATTTCACAAACGTGTATTATTGCCTGTTTTAGTGACATGTTTTTCAAAATAATGAAGAAATGAGCAGTTGCATAACTTAAGGCACATCTACTTCAGAGCAAGAGTTTAGCATTTTTCTCACTATTACAATTAATACCATGAATCAGTGAAGTTGAAATCTCTTAATGTGTTCTATATATTTTTAAGTGTATTTGCAAATGCTATATTATATGGTGTTTACACATTATATGGTATTAAGATATAGAGTATCTTATTGTGACACCTAAAGTCTCACTGTCTGTTTCTTAGTAAGAGAAACTGGGGAAATACGTTAAGTATACAGGGTTCATGAAGTTACTATTTAACTTATCAAAACAGTAATACAATGGTACATTCAGGAATTTTATGGGAAGAAATTACCTGAATACATCACTTAGCAACAACAGTTTCTCACTGAATAACCTGTTATATTGAGAAAAATAAGGATTGTTATTATGTTTTCTAGTACAATGCTTTTCATGTCAAGCAATAATCATAAACAACAAAATAGTTGCATCCAAATAATATATATTAGTATAATCAATCATATCAAACTACTTTTTCAGTCACACTAAAGCCCTCCCAGTTTCCCAATTTTCCACAGTCTCTCTTGTTTTCAAGCCATATCAGCTTCTTGGATATCTCCCACACATCAGCCCTCCAATGCCAGCCATCTATTGTCAAGCTGTCTCTTATTCTTATTTTTGTAGAGATGCAGTTTTACCATGTTGGCCTCAGCAGCAATTTAGCTCTGCTAGCAAGTTGTACTAATTCCTTATGAAATATATGGAATGATTTTACTAAAAGAGATGTCAGGCCACTACGATGATGCATTATATGAAATTAGAGAAATCTAAATATATGGGTAAAATATGTAACATTTATGGATTTGAAGGTTTAGTATCATCAAAAAGATTTGCTTTCCCCAAACATGGTTAATAAACTAAATACAGTTCCAAGAAAAATCTCTAGTTTTTTCTCAGAGAAACTGAAATGCTAATTCTTAAATTTATGTAAAAATATAGAAGTAATAATCAAGATAGTTTTGAAGAGAAAAAAGTTATAGCACTTAAACTACCCAGCACAAAGTTTCATTATAAATGTATGGTTTTAAAAAGTGCTATGACAATTGCACAATGATGGAAACATAGACCAGTGAAACAGATTAGAGTCTAGAAACAATCTCATACATATGTGGACAAAATTCATCATGATAGTGGCCCTGCAGAGCAGTCAAAAAGAATAATATCATCAATATGAAACAAAATATTAACATCAGCCCCTTTCTCATAATGATAAACAAAAATCAATATACATTTTTTAGATGTATAAAAAAAGAATTCTACAGCTTTCATGACTTTAGGATAGATACAACTTTCCTAAACAGGATATAAAAAATAGTAACCATAAATAAAATCATTGATAAAATAAATTATACTATAATTAGAAACTTCTTTTCATTAAAAGACACAATTTGGGGAATAAAATGGCAATTACAGAGTTAGAAAATATTTAAAATACTAAATATAATTAGCAAAGGACTTGTATCATGAACATTTAAAAAAAAAAGACTTTTACAAATCAAGAATGAAAAGACAGCCACTCTAACAGACAATGAGCCAGAGACCAGAAGGGGATATCCAAATTACCAATAAGCGTATGAAGAGGCTCTCAATGTCATTAAAATAAAGGAAACACAAATTAAAGTCTCCATGCTACATCTGGATAATTGATCAGAAATGGTAAATGTAGAGCAATCAACAACACTAAGTTTTGGCAATATGTGGCAAATAGACCTTTCACATGAAGCTGATAGAAGTGTAAAAAGGTACAACCATTAAGGAGAAAATATGTAGCTTTCTGGTTCAGCTGAAAATATAGTACAGCTGGATAGGTATATACATATTTAGATATGTATCTGCAGAAATGCTACGGAAAAATTATTGCCGTAAGTTGTTCACAGTTGTTTCATTATTATGTTTTAAGGCCTTAAGGATCTGTGGTGATGTCCCCTCTTTGATTCCTGATACCTTCTTTCCTTCCCCTCTCTCTTTTTCTGCCTCTCTCTCTCTCTCTCTGTCTCTCTCTAAATGTTTCATAGCAACTGCTCTACTGTAAACTTCTTCAGAATTCCTTATGCCTTCTCCAGAATTCCTTCCTCTTTTCTCTCTGGCTCAGCTCTTTATTACACAGATCTAGGTAGCTTCTCACTTGTTCAATATTTCTTTTTCTCTGCTTTCCAGATTCTTTATAATTGCAAAAGTTTCCGGGTATTATCCTGCAAGTAGGAAGGCTCATCCTTAGAAATCAGTGAATTATTCACTATTGAACGTTTCTTTATCCTTTTTACCTTTAAACTAACATGGCAAATTTTCTTGATAAAATTCATGTATACAAAGACTAATAACTGAACAGAGCCATCAAACAAACTTTAAACTTTTGGACAAATTTGGGAAATAGAATTTACAGATAAAAAAGAAAAAAAGGTCACATAAGTTTTTTTGTTTTTTCTTTTTTTATTTTCACATTTAGTTTTATTGTAACAAAGCAACTTGTACACTTACTTAAAATTGAGCATTACCTTTCCTTTCCAGTGAAACAAAAAGAAAATTTAAAAATAAACAAAAATTAACAATAGAGAATGTCAATTCCAAATAAGATTCTACAGGTTCTGCAGATTCTCCCATTGAGTGGCAGAGCTCAAGTCATCATTAGGAGATAATTTATTTTGAATGTGTCATCTTAAATTGCAAGGATGTCTGTCAAATATCACAATTAAACATGCCAAAGGAGAAGCCATGCTGTCAAAATGACCATTTAACCCACCCAAACATCTCAAACCTACCTTTTGCTGACCTTCTATAACCCCATATTTTTAAGTTATTTTTTTCTTTTTTTAAACAAGAGAAAGTAGTAAATGCTAACTGTCCATTTCACAGAGACACAGCACACTCTTTGAGCCCAATATACACAGAAAGGAGGGGAAAAGCTAGAATTTTATGCACGACTACACAGGGGCCTAGCACCCTCCAGCTTCCAGAAGAGTGAAGGGAGCAGATTTTCTTTTTTCCCACAGAGCTTGGTGGTGTTGATTCCATACAGTTTTTGTTCAGACAGGAAGGGATAAAAATGAACTTTGAACATAAATGGGTAGAGACTCTTTTCCCATTGTATTCTGCTCAAGGTATTTCCCCCAAAATAAGTTGAGAACCATAATGTGGAGAAAAGAGACCTCAAAAACAGGGAAACTGAGCACAAGAGGAAAAAAAAAATGAGTGCAATTTGGTCATGGAAGTTTTAATGGGAAAAGTGACTTTTTTCGGTGGCAGATGAGCAGAATGCAAGAGTTTAAAGAAAAAGTAAGTGCCCAGTATTAGATTCAAGAAGAAGAGGACCCAATAGGGAAAAGGTAAACATTTTATTTTTCAGTTTTTCTTGTGCAAAGCTTTTTCTTACCTCCACATGCTTAAAAAGAGTCTTGTGAAGAGACAGAAGAGTAAGAATTTGTCATGCTTTAGCTGGCTTTGTTTGCTTTGTTTGTAGCCTAATTACTCCGAGGGGAGCAAGAAAATTTGTTTAAGTGACAGGTATATCATGTTTAACTATTAAGTCATAAAAATAAAGGGTGAGAACATAGAAATAATCATAGGAAGTCTGCATTTTAAAAGTGTTTATTTTTTATTTTCTATAAACTGTTTTAGTGACACAATTTTTAGAAAAATATTTTGATTTTTCTCTTTCATTGCAGTTATTTTCTCATAATAACTTAGCAATACTCAGGATTCCTAAATCATGAAGCTTCTTCGCATAGCATAGCGTAGCATAGCATAGCATAGCATAGCATAGCATAGCGTAGCATAGCATAGCATAGCATAGCATAGCGTAGCATAGCATAGCATAGCATAGCATAGCAATTCCTCTTTATTAATACTGGGTCTTAATTGTTTGCAACATTCACATATGGCACTTTCAGCATTTTTTTGTTCATTCATGACTCATTCTATCAAGTCAAGAATGAGTCTAAAATCTGATAGAATTAAGCCATAGTAGAAATTCAATAACAATAACTTCCCCCAGAAATGGAAATAGTCACACAGAGGTTATGTTACAAGCCTATAAGTAGGTGTGCAATGGTGGAGAGAGAAGAGAATTAAAATATGCACTCAAAGTAATGATTATGGTGTGATAACATGATACCTAATCTCCCAGAGAGGGAAAAAACATTAAATGCTTTCATATTACTGTAGTGCTCATGATTAACACCTTTGGATATGAATGTTCTCCTACAGCAAGTTAAGCAATTTAAAGCTAGAGTAATTTTGGAGGAAGATCTCAATGGCAAACTCTGGCAATGTCCCAGGAGTGCTTTATATTACATTGTATGTTAAAATAATTCAGAAAAAATCTTAATAATCTCAGGGTTGGACTTGAAGAATTTTAATTTGTTTTAATTTACAAAGCAAAAGGAATGTGTACATAAACATTCTGGGTAAGTAAGCTCTTCTAAAACTGTTAATGCTATTAACAATATATATTGCATCTGTTAGCATAATAAACCTTTGGATTCATTTTTATAATCCAATATATGAGATCATTTATTTAGTCATTACAAAAGCATTTATTGTATAGCAACTATGGCAAGGTTTTTGTTTGAGGAAGTGAATATAAAGATTCATAAAATACATTTTATGCTCTCAGGAGTCATAGTCTATTATATTGGTTTGCAATTTTGTAGTCATTAGTGCTGTTTATTGTTATACTGGGCAAATAGTAGGATGGAACTACTGAGCTTCCTTGGAGTTAGGCTTGGACTTGCGACCTGCTCTCACTAATAAAATATAAGATGGGGTATGTTGTGTAACTTGTATGTGAGGACTGATCCTTTACTCTTAACATGGCAACAAGTAAAGTTCCAAATATGAATGCTTTATCTGTCTGGATTCTTAATTAGAACAATATCAAGCAGAGCCCTCTGCCATCCCAAGATGGCCATGAAATCCAAGCAAGAGAGAAATTAACATTTGCTGCTTTCAGCTTTAAATTCTATTGTTGCAGTTGCTATTACAACATAGTTAATATAGCTTTTTTTTTATTTTTAACTTAGTTGTTATAGTGTAATTAGCCTCCTCTCTCTTCATGGTTGTTCTATCATGGTTGAAATGATCTGTGCTCTAGGTTCTATGGACATGGACCAGGGCCATGTCCATGTCCACACAAAGTAGGGAAAGAGAAGGCATAGGCTATTCTTGCTAGGGAGAGAATGTAGCTATATGGGTAATTGCCAATCTGGGTTCAGTATGCAACTAGGAGAGATTGAATATGGACCAAGGCACAAAACAAAGAGTCAAAGGGAGTTTGAATCACCAGAGAAAACCGAGGACAGAAGAAGAGATTGAAAATGTATTACAATTATGGGAGAGATTCAGAATTCCAAGAGCTAAGAAGAGGAAGAGAGAGAGGATGTAGTTTCATACAGAATTAAAAATCAGAAAATTTAAATGATTCATCTAAAATCAGAGAACTTTTAAGAGAAGCTAGGATTCAAATAATTTTAGTGTTTTCCTGAGTCAGTACTAATAACTGCTATGTTTTCTCAATTAAAATGACAAGGAGGAAACCAACTAACTTTCTATTACTAGGCATTGTGGAAAGAACTCAATTTTTTTTATATTTGCTCAGATTTCAGGTTTCAAGACTCTCATTCTCATTTCAAATTTCTCTATGTAATTTAGTTCCCACCAGCTTCTTACATATATTCTACCTTTACTGGTATTTGTGTAAGACACAGTATTCAAAGATTCATTGCTTATGAGGAATGGTCGACTTGTATTTGCGCAACCTGAACTGCAGAATCTGATTCTAACAATCAGGTAGAGGCCATGACATTCAATGGTCTCTTTTTAACTCAAAAAGCTATAAAGAAAGGAAAAATAACACTTGCTGAAAAGGACGACTTTACTCTTGAAAAGAGAAGTATACACATTTTACCTATTTATTCATAAATAATAATTATTTTTTTAAATTGTCATTTCTGATATTCGTGTTTATTTTTGGTGCCGTTACACTTGATTTTCAACATTTTAGTAGGAGTAATAGTTTGTTACCTTGTGGATCTGAAAGTCTATTTTTGCTTCAGGTAGTTATTACAGAGCCTTACATTTTATATATTTTCTTGCTTTTAATATTAAACATTTGATAATTAACTTCTTTGGAAGATATTCCTTTTCAAATATCCTCCCATTCCTCAGCAGCACAAACAGTTGACAGTAAGACATTGAATGTCAACAATATATGGAATACCCATGCAAACTGTTTGCTGCAGCTACCTAGGTTTCCCTTTTTTGTTTGGTTTCTTGCTTGTCTTTGACTCTATGATTCAGCAATAGAAAGTGTCATAAGACTTTTTAGTTTTTCATAAAGAAAAGAAAAATTTCTAAGTTGATATAGAAAGAGATTTTCGCTTGAACCTGGGAGGTAGAGATTGCAGTGAGGCAAGATCACATATAATATATCCTCAATTTGAAATATACAGCTTGAAAATTTAATTTAACTACAAAACCAAGTAAAGAAAAACAAAAACAAAAACAAAAAAAACTCCACACCTATAAGAAAAACAGGAGTAAAGGAAATATTGGGTGAAAAGTCTATGTCCATCTCTGGGCAGACTTAGTGCTATTAATAGAGGTCTAAGCCAATTATCATCCTGGTATAGGAAGCTAATTCTTGATCCATTTGTCAGCCAGAGAAGAGTGTGCTGTACAAACTTTTTCAATCCTTCCATGTTTCAAAAAAGAAAGAAAGAAATATCAATTTGATGAACACAAAAAAAATCCTCAACATCAAGAGTAATAAAGACTGTTATCTGTCTTCTACTACTATTCATGGATTTCTTATGATCTCAGCTGAATCTGTCATTTGCTAAAGTATAATCTCTTCATTTCCTATTTTTATTCTCAGTGAATGTTCTGATTAGCACTAATGCTAGGTCTTGCAATGGAATGATATATTTATTACAATGACCAATATGAAGTAAGCAGGATAAGCCCATGCAGAGTTGATACAGTCTATTGAAGGCTCTCAGATGCAAATCATTAATGCAATTCATATGAAAACAATTTGAGAAACACTCTATAATTTTCTGTGTAAGTGTTTTAATTATTGTTTTTTTCTTTTGGAAAAAAACAACTAAATGTTCATTAATTCTCCCATTTCATAAAGGATGTTCTCATTGAACTCATCAATAAGCTCTCAGATGATAAATATAAAATGATCTTAGTGAGAAACAAACAACTTCCGTATTGGAGGCATCCTAAAATAGTATTTTATTTGGTTAATAACTGACAATGTTCTTTCAGCAAAGCACAAAGATTAGATACTTTTGTTTGGGAAATTGTTTGCTTTGAAAGTACTTAATTTTTAATGCATGTTTCATTTACCTTTGACCATCAACATAATCAAATTTGGGTTTGAATACTAGGCATGTGACTTAGGGTGTCCCTTGACCTTTCTGAGTCTTAGTTTTTGCTTTCATCAGTGTGTATCTCATAAGGTTTTTGTGAGAATGAAAATAATGCAAGAATATAAAATGATATAATGAATATAGCTTGAAACTTAACTGCATAGATAAGCTTTTTAAACAAATAGACCTGGCTTTGACCTAGACTTCATCACTTACTAACTGTATAGACTGGATGTGTTGCTTGTATTAAAAACCTTATTTTTTTCACTGGCAAAGTGAGAATAATAATAGTGCCTACCCAAAGAATAGGGTATGATGTTTCTGAAATGATGTTTGCAAAATACTTAGTGTGGTGCCACATGCAGTCTTTGAATCAATGCTTGCTATTAACACTTTTGTTGTAGAAATCAAAATATAATACATGTTATATATTTTTAACGTTAAAATTCCTTCTTCATTGTACATCTGCCTTGGGAATGCCCAGCTTCAGCCCAAGATTTCTTCCTTTCCAATATTTCTTCATACTGATCTAACAAAGCTCCACTTTTCTTGTCATCAATTTTCTTTTCAGCTTTCAGTGACCTCCCTACGTCTCACACTCATGTGCCTAATACATTATATTTAAGCTCTAGGAGATAAAGCTATGCATTGTCTCAGTGGCTTTGGTAGCATCCTGCATATACTATGTAGAGAATAAGCATCTGGAGAAACATAATTTACTTAAAGCCTTAACTTTTTGCTATTTTTAAAAGAAAAATACTATTAATACCTACAATGTAGGTTTTTGAACTGTTGGAATAAGATAGCAAAGCTCTTGACACAGTATTTGATGCATTGCATATATTTGGCAAAAGCTAGCTAATTTTACTATTACTACTTAACAACTCCAATTTTAGAAACTTTCTCCTTGTATATCTTCAAGGTTGCCTACTGCCTATACCTGTTCTTCAGTTTTACATTTATTCTGTGAAGCAACATTGAGTTTTTTACGTCCCTTTAGATTGAACAGTTCTTCAAAAGGTGATTTCCTAATAAAAACATGGAAATAGCACAATATATTTGGTTTTAGCTATGGAACAAAATACTATCTATATCAAATAAAATAGATTTTTTTTCCCAATAATTTATGACATTTCATAAAGATAAATATTTACCTCCCAGTCAAGACTGGATATTACCCATCAGTAATAATTTGAAGGAAATCACTAATGAAAAAATATAGGATAATGGGAGAGTTCTGTCTAGAGTAGGTGTATTATTGTAATATGTGTTACTTCTGCAGTTCAACACTTTTTCCAGGCAGTTATATTTAGAACTATTATTTCTAGCAAATATATCAAAAGCAGGGAAGATTTCTAAAAATATAATGCAAACAGCATGTACCAACTGTCATTTTTTTCAATTTCCACAAATTCCTGAAAAAAAAAAAATTCAAAATGTGCAGAAAACACCGGGGCATGAAATTATTCACAAGGATTTGTTTTCACAGCTCCTTTAGAGAACAGCAGGATGTTCTAACAATTGGGAATCCCCAGAGATCCATTATGTGTTTGCTTTACGTCTTTATATCAAAAGGCCAGAAGTCGGGTAAACCAAGTGAGCTATCCACAGTGTGAAGGTTAAGGGACAATTGCTCTCATCTTGTTTCTATGTGTTATACTGATATACTGATTATCCTTGATGGTCATTTATAAAATCTAACTGGTAGACTTGCTATTTTTCTCTTTGGAGGGCATTTATTTTCATACAAATCTGTATGTCCCTCAACCATCATTTGCACTCACATTACCTGAAGCAAAACCAACAGAGCTCCCCTGAAAAATGCTGCCTCTTGTCTCCCCTTCCTGCTATAATTTTTCACATCTTTTTACATTCCTATTAGGATCTGGTGACTTAGAAGTTAAACAAAATAACACTAGTGATGGTAAATATGTTTTTAATAGTTTATCTATACTAGCCACTCTTTAAAACACTATGCATATTTTGACATTGAATTTTTTTAACAACCCTATGCATTAAGCATAATTATCACCCACTTTGCAAGATGCTGCATGTAGGATAAGTAACTGCCTAAGGTCATGTGTCCATAATGGCCAGGTTTGTTATAACATCTGTGCTCTTAACTATGAAGATATATTACCTCTTAAAATACATCTTTAACGACTCTAATCCTTTATGGTCAAGCAAATGCTGAGACATTTCATCACCACGAGGCCTGCCTTACAAGAGTTCCTGAAGGAAGCACTAAACATGGAAAGGAACAACCGGTACCAGCCACTGTAAAAATGTGCCAAATGGTAAAAACCAATGGCGCAATGAAGAAACTGCCTCAACTAACTGGAAAAACAACCAGCCCTTAACAAAATGGCAGGATCAAATTCACACATAATAATATTAATGTTAAATGTAAATGGCCTAAATGCCTCAATCAAAAGACACAGACTGGCAAACTGGATAAAAAACCAAGACCCATCAGAGTGCTGTATTCAGAAGACCCATCTCACATACAAAGACACACATAGATTCAAAGTAAAGGGATGGAAGAAGATTTACCAAGCAAATGGAGAGAAAAAAAAAAAAAGGCAGGGGTTGCAATCTTAGTTTCTGACAAAACGGAATTTAAACCAACAAAGATCAGAAGAGACAAAGAAGGGCATTGCATAATGGTAAAGGGATCAATGCAACAAAACGAGCTAAATATTCTAAATGTATATGTACCCAATACAGGAGCATCTAGATACATAAAGCAAGTTCTCAAAGACCTACGAAGAGACTTACACTCTCGCAGAATAATAGTGGGAGACATCAACACTCCACTGTCAATATTAGACAGATAAACAAGAAAACCAACAAGGATATTCAGGACTTGAATGCAGACCTGGACCAAGCGGACCTAATAGACATGTACAGAACTTTCCACCCTAAATCCACAGAATATGCATTTTTCTCAGCACCACATCACACTTACTGTAAAATTGACCACATAGTTGGAAATAAATCACTCCTCAGCAAATGCAAAGGAATGGAAATCATAACAAACAGTCTCTCAGACTATAGTGCAATCAAATTAGAACTCAGGATTAATAAACTCATTCAAAACCGCACAACTGCATGGAAACTGAGCAACCCGCTCCTGAATGTTGACTGGATAAATGATGAGATGAAGGCAGAAATAAAGATGTTCTTCAAATCCAATGAGAATGAAGATACGACATACCAGAAACTCTGGAACACATTTAAAGTAGTGCCTAGAGGGAACTTTATAGCAATAAATGCCCACATGAGAAGTGAGGAAAGATCTAAAATTCACACTCTATCATCAAAATTGAAAGAGCTAGAAAAACAAGATGAAAAAAATTCAAAAGCTAGCAGAAGACAAGACATAACTAAGATCAGAGCAGAACTGAAGGAGATGGAGACACTAAAAACTGCTTCAAAAAATCAATAAATCCAGGAGGTGGTTTTTTGAAAAGATCAACAAAATAGACAGACTGCTAGCCAAACTGTTAAAGAATAAAAGAGAGAAGAATCAAATAGATGCAATAAAAAAATGTTAAAGGGGTATCACCACCGATTTCACAGAAATACAAACTACCATCAGAGACTACTACAAACAACTCTATGCACATAAACCAGTAAATCTGGAAGAAAGGGACAAATTCCTGGAAACTTGCACCCTCCTAAGACTAAACCAGAAAGAAGTAGAAACCCTGAATAGACCAAAAATAAGATCTGAAGTTGAGGCAGCAGTTAATAGCCTACCAACCAAAAAAAGTCCAGGTCTAAACAGGTTCACAGCCAAATTCTACCAGACATACAATTCCATTCCTTCTGAAACTATTCCAAACAATACAAAAAGAGGGAATCCTCCCAAACTCATTTTATCAGACTAACATTATCCTGATACCAAAACCTGGCAGAAACATGAATAAAAAAGAAAACTTTAGGCAAATATTTATGATGAACATTGATGCAAAAATCTTCAATAAACTACTGGCAAACCAAAAGCAACAGCACTTCAAAACGTTTATACATCAGGATTAAGTAGGCTTTATCTCAGTGATGTAAGGCCGGTTCAACCTATGTAAATCTATAAACGTAATCAATCACATAAAGAGAACCAGAGATAAAAACCACGTGATTATCTCAATAGATGCAGAGAAGGCTTTCAACAAAATTCAACAGCCCTTTATTTTTTAGCAAACCCACATTAAGCTAGGTATAGATGGAACGTATCTCGAAATAATAAAAGCTATTTATGACAAACCAACAGCCAATATCACATTGAATGGGCAAAAATTGGAAGCATTCCCTTTGAAATCTGGCACTAGACAAGGATGCCCTCTCTTACCACTCCTATTCAATACAGTAATGGAAGTTCTAGCCATAGCAGTCAGGCAAGAAAAAGAAATAAAGGGTATTCAGTTAGGAAAAGAGGAAATCAAATTGTCTCTATTTGCAGATGACATGATTGTATATTTTGAAGACCCCATTGTCTCAGCCCAAAAACTCCTTAAGCTGATAAGCAAGTTCAGCAAAGTTTCAGGATACAAAATCAATGTGCAGAAATCACAAGCATTCCTAAACACTAATAACAGACAGAGAGCCAAATCAAGAGTGAACTCCCATTCACAATTGCTACAAAGAAAACAAAATACCTAGGAATACAACTAACAAAGTATGTAAAGGACTTCTTGAAGAAGAACTACAAACCACTGATCAAGGAAATAAGAGAGGGTACAAACAGATGGAAAAACATTCCATGTTCATAGTTAGGAAGAATCAATATCGTGAAAATGTCCATATAGCCCAAAGTAATTTACAGATTCAATGCTATTCCCATCAAGCTACCATTGACCTTCACAGAACTGGAAAAAAAAAACCCTTTAAACTTCATATGGAACCATAAGAGAGCCTGCATAATGAAGACAATCCTAAGCAAAAAGAACAAAGCTGGAGGCATCACGCTACCTGACTTCAAACTATACTACAAGGCTACAGTAATCAAAACAGCATGGTACTGGTACCAAAACAGAGATATAGGCAAATGGAACAGAACAGAGGCCTCAGAAGCAATGCCACAGATCCACTACCATCTGACCTATGACAAACCTGACTAAAAACAAGCAATGGGGAAAGAATTCCCTGTTTAATAAATGGTGTTGGGAAAACTGGCTAGCTACGTGCAGAAAGCTGAAACTGAACCCCTTCCTTACACCTTATATGAAAATTAACTCCAGATGGATTAAATATTTAAACAGAAGACCTAACATCATAAAAATCCTAGAAGAAAACATAGGCAATGCCATTCAGGAAACAGGCATAGGCAAGGACTTCATGACTAAAACCCCAAACACAATGGTAACAAAAGCCAAAATAGACAAATGGCATCTAATTACATTTCAGAGTTTCTGCACAGCAAAAGAAACAATCATTAGAGTGAACTGGCAACCAACAGAATGGGAAAAAATTTTGCAATCTACCTATCTGACAAAGGGCTAATATACAGAATCTACAAAGAACTAAAGCAGATTTACAAGATAAACAAACAAACAAACACATTCAAAAGCATATGAACAGACACTTTTCAAAAGAAGGCATTTATGAAGCCAACAAACACATGAAAGAATGCTCATCATCACTGGTCATTAGAAAAATGCAAATGAAAGCCACATTAAGATACTATCTCATGCCAGTTAGAATGGTGATCATTAAAAAGATCAAGGACAACAGATGCTGGAGAGGATGTGGATAGATAGTAACACTTTTACACTGTTGGTGGGAGTGTAAATTAGTTTGATCATTGTGGAAGACAGTGTGGTGATTTCTCAAGGATCTAGAAATAGAAATTCCATTTGACCCAGCAATCCCATTGCTAGGCATATACTCAAAGGATTATAAATCATTCTATTATAAAGACACATGCACACATATGTTTGTTGCCGCACTGTTTACAATAGCAAAGACCTGGAACCAACCCAAATGCCTCTCAATGATAGACTGGACAAAGAAAATGTCGCACAGATACATCATGGAATAATATGCAGCCATAAAAAAAGCAATGAGTGTGTGTCCTTTGTAGGGACACAAGAACTGACACAAGAACAGAAAACCTACCACCGCATGTTTTCACTCATAGGCGAGTGTTGAACAATGAGAACACATGGGTACAGGGAGGAAAACATCACACACTAGGGTACGTTGGGGGTGGGGGTCTAGGGGAGGGACAGCGAGGGGCAGGGAGGTTGGGGACGGATAACACTGGGAGAAATGCCTGATGTATGTTACAGGGGAATGGAGACAGAAAACCACCATGGCTTGTGTCTACCTTAGCAACAATCCTGCAAGATCTGCACATGTACCCCAGAACTTAAAGTACAATTTAAAAAAATCTGTTGTTGTCTTGCACTAAAGTATTGAGGTTTATCTTAGTATTTTTTAGCTGCATGTTTATGTTATATATTGAGTTTTGTTGAGGTTATTGTTGTTTGCTGCTACTGCTTTTTTTTCCTTTCATTTGCATTTTCTTCTATTTGAGTGATTATGCTGCTGTTGCTTAGATCTCATGGCTAAGATATTTTAACAACATTGAAGTGAATCCAACTTCCATAGTTTAAACTTTATTTTTTAATGGATATTACTGCTTAAAACCTTATAAAAGCTCAGAAGCAAGCACTTTCCAGAAATCACTCATACATTATAGTCCAGACAAGGTAGTTAAAAGATAGAGTTTATAAATACTTATACTATGAAATTTTTAACTATATCGATGCCAGTAAAGCATGACCAATTATATATTTCTGTGGGAACCTTGATTATATTTATGAGAAAAGTCCAAAAACAAGAAAGTTCTTAAGATTAATTTGGAATTTTTCCATACTTTCTTTAAGGCAGGAAAAAGTATTACAAGGGAATTAAACAACTCGCAAAATATGCACCTATATAGTTATTCATTAATTCAACCAACTGTTATTTTTATAATCAGGTAAAGGTTTAAATTGACTCATTACTTATTAGCTATGTGATCTTGGACAAGTGTTTTAATGATTTAAATTTTTACAAAATAGGAATATAAAAGACAGCTGTGGATGCAAATGTACACATGAATCCCAGTAGCCCTATCCCTCCTCCTCCAACACTGTCAGTGCTGCAGCCAATGACCACACAAAGGCTGGGAGCCCCATGCATACCAGTGCCATACCCCAGCTGATGAGTGTACACCCCACCACACTGTCACTGTTGTTGATATAAACAAATGAACATGGATCTCACTGCCACTGCCCAATGAAGTGCTTTGGCTTGCACAACCCATTGGAGTGTTGTGGCCAACAGTCTTGAAACACCTTGATCCTGCCAGCACAGCAGGTAATTAATCTTGAGGGGTCAGAGAACCAAGCTTGGGAGCCAATACCGGCTCCACAAAGTTATAAAGGTTCCCAATCATGAGGGGCCAGAGAACAAAGCCAGAGGACCAATACGAGCTCCCCAGAGTTAGAAGATGTAGTCCAGGAGTGCTGAGCTGAGCCTTGGCCCCCTAAATATCTACCAGAAATGAAGCCAGTCAACTGAACAAAACTTATGCCACAATCAAATCCCCAAGGACATCAAAGAAGATAAAAAGAAAAAAAATAATCCAAAGGACAGCAGCTTCAAGGATTGAAGGAGTATCAGCCCCCACAGATGAGAAAGAACCAGCATAAGTACTCTGGCAATTCAAATCACCAGAGTGTCTTCTTACACCCAAATGACCACACTAATTCCCCAGCAATAGTTCTTAACCAATCTGAAATGGCAGGAGAAAAATTCAGAATATGGATTGACCTTCAGAAGAAAGTTGAAATGAAATACAAGAATTCTAAGAACCACAATAAAACAATACAGGAGATCAAAGAAATGGTCATTTTAAGAAAGAAACAAGTAACTAATAGAGTCAAAAAAATTACTTCAAGAAGTTCATAATACAATTGCAAGTATTAAAAACAGAATCAATCAAGCTGACAAAATAATCTCAGAGATCTGCTCTCTGAAATAGGTTAGCATGATGAAAAAAAAAGAAGAAAAAATAATAATAATATACAAACATTCAGGGAAATATAGGATTATGTGAAGAGGCCAAATCTATGACTCCCTGAAAGGTGAGTGTCCCTGAAAGGCAGGTAGAAAAAGTAAGCAATTTGCAAATCATATTTCAGGATATATCATCCAGGAAAATTGTTCAAACCTCACAAGAGAGGCCAACATTAAAATCTAGGAAATGCAGAGAACTCCATTGAAATACTACACACTAAACCCATCCAAGATGCATAGTCATCAGATTCTACAAGGTTGAAATGAAAGAAAAAATGTTAACGGCAGCTATAGAGAAGGAGCAGGTCACCTACAAGGGGAACCCTATCATCAGGCTAACAGTGGACCTTTCAACAGAAACCCTGCAAGGCAGAATATAATGGGGGCCTATATTAAGTATCCTTAAAGAAGATAATTTCCAACCAAGATTTTCATATCCAGCCTAACTTGGTTTCATAAGTGAAAGAGGAATAAGATTCTTTTCAGACAAGGTAATGCTAAGGGATTTTGTTACCAAGAGAATTGCCTTACAAGAGGTCCTGAAAGGGGTGCTAAACCTACGAATATAGTCCAGTGACATGATAAAGCCGCCAAACAAAGTCTGCATAATAACTAGCTAACAACATGATGACAGAAACAAATCTGCACATATTGATACTAACTTTGGATGTAGACAGGCAAAATTCCCCAATTAAAAGGAAAAGAGTAGCAAGTTGGATAAAGAAGCAAGGCACAATGGTATGCTGTCTTCAAGGGACCCAACTCATGTGATATAGCATCCATAGGCTCAAAGTAAAGTGATGAAAAAAAAAATTTACCAAGCAAATGAGAGAGAAAAAAGCAAGAGTTGCTATTCTCATTTCAGACAAAACAGACTTTAAACCAAAAGAGATTTAAAAAAAATTAAAAGAAGGGCATTACATAATGGTAAATGGCTCAATTCAGCAAGACCTAAATATCCTAAATACATATGCACCCAACCAAGGAGCACCCAGATTCATATAGCAAGTTGTAAGTCTCCCAGAAGGAGGCTTAGGTAACCACACAATAATAATAGGAAATTTCAACACCTCTCTGATAATATTAGATAGATTATAAAGGCAGAAAACTTACAAAGATATTCATGACCTGAACTCAACACTTGACCAAATAGACCAAATAGATTTCTACAGAACACTCCACTCAAGAACAACAGAATATACATTCTTCTCATCTGCACATGATGCATACTCTAAAATCAATCACACAATCAGAAATAAAACATTCCTCAACAAATTAAAATAATGTAAAATCATATCAACTCAGCTTTCAGACCACAGTTAAATAAAAATATTAAACACTAAGAAAGCATTTAAAACCAGGATAACTACATGGAAATTAAACAGCATGCTCCTGAATGACTTTTGTGTAAAAAATGAATTTAAGGCATAAATAAAGAAATCTATTGAAATTAATGACATAAAAAAGATACAGCATATCAGAATCTCTGGTACATAACTAAGGCATTGTTAAGAGGGAAGTTTATAGCACTAAACATCCGTATCAAAAAGTTAGATCTCAAATTAACAACTTAACATCACAACTATAGGAACTAGAGAAACAAGAGCAAACTAACCCCAGGTCTAGTAGAATACTAGTAATAAGCAAAATCAAAGGTGATCTGAATGAAATTGAGATGTGGAAACCCATCAAAAAAGATCAAGGAATCCAGGAATGGTGTTTTGCAAAAAAAAAAATTATAACACAGATAGACTACCAGTTAGACTAACAAAGAAAAAAAGAGAGAGGATTCAAATAAACACATTCAGAAATGGAACAGAGGATGTTATTACTGTCAGGATGTTATTACTTTGGGATGTTATTACTCCCAAAGCTGAACCAAGAAGATAATGAATCCCTGAACAGACCAACAACAAGTTCTGAAATTAAATTAGTAATAAAATGCCCACCAAACAAACAAAAAAGCTCAGGACCAGAGAGATTTTTATTTGAATTCTACCAGAGGTATAAAGACATTCTGGTACCACTCCTACTGACACCATTCCAAAAAATTGAGGAGGAATGACTCCTCCCTAACTCATTCTATGAGACCAGCCTTATCCTGACAGTAATATGGAAACCTAGAAGAGACACAACAATAAAAAAACTTCAGGCCAATATTCTTGTTGAACATAGATGCAGAAATCTTTAGCAAAATAGTAACAAATAAAATCCAGCAGCACATCAAAAAGCTAATCCACTATAGTCAAGTAGGCTTTATCAGTTGGATGCAAGATTGGTTCACCATAAAGAAATCAATAAATGTGATTCATCACATAAACAAAACAATAAACAAAAACAACAAAAATGATGTGATTATCTCAAAAGATGAAGAAAAGACTTTTGATAAAATTTAACGTTTCTTCATGTTAAAAACCCTCAATAAGCTACACATTGAAGAACCATACTGCAAAATATTAAGTGCCATCTATGACAAATGCACAGTCAACATCATACTGAATGGAAGCATTCCTTTTGAAAACCAGAAAAAGACGAGTATGCCCTCTCTTACCATTTCTATTTAACCTAGTACTGCAAGTCCTGAGCAGAACAATGAGGCAAGAGAAAGAAATAAAAGGCATTGAAATAGGAAGTCGAACCATCTGTCTTTGCACAAAATGTGATTCTATACTTAGAAAACTTCACAGTCTCTCCCCCAAAATTCCCTGATCTGATTAAAAAAAAAAACACTTCAGTAAAGTTTTGGAATACAATATCAATGTACAAAAATCAGTAGCATGCCTATGCAACAAAAACATCAAGCTGAGAGCCAATCAATAATGTAATCCCATTAACAAAAGATGGCTCTTAATATTTTGCAGTATGTGCCTTCAATGTGTAGCTGATTGAGGGTTTTTAACAGAAAAGTATAAAATACCTGGCAATACAGCTAACAAGGGAGATGAAATAACTCTACAATGAGAATTACAGGAACAAATGAACAGAAAAACATCCTATGATCATGACTAGAAAGAATAAATATTGTTAAAATGGTCATACTTCCCAAAGCAATTTATAGATTTAGTGCTATTTCTATTAAACTAACAATGACATTCTACACAGAACTAGAAAAGACCATTTTAAAATTTATATGAAACCAAAAATAAGCCCAAATAGCAAAGGCAACCCTAAGCAAAAAGAACAATGCTGGAAGTATCACATTACCTATTTCAAACTGTACTATAAGGCTACAGTAACAAAAACAGCATGGTACTGGTACAAAAGCAGACACATAGACCAATGGAACAGAATAGAGATCACAGAAATGATGTCACACATCTAAGACCATCCTGATTTTTGAAAATGTGGGCCAAACAAGCAATGGGGAAAGCAGCCCCTATTCAATAAATGATTCTGGAACAACTGGCTAGCCATATGCAGAAAATCGAAATAGGACCCTTTCCTTTCACCATATACAAAAATCAATGCAAGAGGTATTAAAGACTTACATTTAAAACCTAAAACTATAAAAACCCTGGAAGATAACCTAGGAAATATCATTCTGGACATAGGACCTTCTGGGTATGTAAATTAGTTTAGCCATTTTGGAAAGCAGTCTGGCAATTTCTCAAGGAACTTAAAACAGAATTACCATTCAACCCAGAAATTCCATAGCAGCTTTTAAAAGAAAACATACACATGGCCAACATGCATATGAAAACATTCTCACTATCACTAATCATTAGAAAAATGCAAATCAAAACCACATTGAGATACCATCTCATGCCAGTTAGAATGGCAATCATGAAAAAATTTGGAGATAACAGATGCTGTAGAGGATATGGAGAAATAGGAACACTTTTACACTGTTGGTGGGAGTATAAATTAGTTCAACCATTATGGAAGACAGTGTGGCAATTCCTCAAGGATCTAGAAATAGAAATTCCATTTGACTCAGCAATTCCATTACTGGGTATGGACCCAAAGGATTATAAATTGTTCTATTATAAAGACACATGCACACATATGTTTGTTGTGGTGCTGTTTACAATAGCAAAAACCTGGAACCCCAAATGCCCATCAATTATAGACTGGCCAAAGAAAATGTGGCAAATATACACCATGGAATACTACGCAGCCATAAAAAAACGATGATTTCCTGTCCTTTGTAGAGACATAGATGAATCTAGAGACCATCATTCTCAGCAAACTGACACAAGAACAGAAAAGCAAACACTGCATGTTTTCACTCATAGGCGGGTGATGAATAATGAGAACACTTGGGCACAGGGAAGTGAACAACACCCACTGGGGTAGCTGGAGGGGAGGGAAAAGGAGGGGAGCGACGGGGAGGGGCGGGGAGAGTGGGGAGGGATAACGCTAGGAGAAATGCCTGATGTAGGCGATGGTGGGATGGAGACAGCCAACCACCATGGCATGTATGTACCTATGAAACAATCTTGCAGGATGCAGGATGTGGACATGTACCCCAGATCCCAAAGTGCAATAAAAAATAAATATATAAAAATGAAAATAAAATAAAAGCAGTAAAACAACAACAACAGCCAAAACAACAACAACAACAACAACAACAACAAAAAAAAAAAAAAAAAAAAACAAAAAAAAAAAAAAAAAAAAAAAAAAACCACCAGATGCTGGCGAGGTTGCAGAGGAAAGGAAATATACACTGCTTGTGGATATGTAAATTAGTTCAGCCATTGTGGCAAACAGTTTGGCGATTTCTCAAAGAACTTAAACTGGATTACCTTTCAAGCCAGCAATCCCATTATGAATTCCATACCCCATGGCATATAAATCATTCTGCTTTAAAGACACATGCATGTGTATGTTTATTGCAGTTGTATTCACAATAGCAAAGATATGGAATCAACTTAAATGCCCACCAATGGTAGACAGGATAAAGAAAATGTGGTACATATACACCATGTAATACTACACAGCCATAAAAAAGAATGAGATCATGTTCTTTGCAGCAACATAGATGGAGCTGGAGGCCACTATTCAAAGCAAACTAACACAGAAACAGAAAACTAATCATCACATGTCCTCACTTATAAGTGGCAGCTAAACACTGAGTACATATGAACAAAGAAGAAACAACAGACACCAGGCCTACTTGAAAGTCAGGGAGGGAGGAGGGTGAGGATTGAAAAATTACCTATCAGGTACTAAGCTTATTACCTGGGTGAGGAAGGAAATAATCTCTACACCAAACCCTCATGACATGTAGTTTACCTATGTAATAAACCTGCACATGTATTTCTAAACCAAAAATAAAAGTTAAAAAAACACACAGACACAGGGAGGGGAACATCACATGTGGGACTAGGGGAGGAATAGCAGGGGGTAGGGGGACTGGGGAGGGATAGCATTAGGAGAAATACCTAATGTAGACGACGGGGCGATGGATGCCGCAAACCACCTCCATGGCATGTCTATACCTATGTAACAAACCTGCATGGTCTGCATATGTACCCCAGAACTTAAAGTATGACAAAAAAAAAAAAAGTAATAGTGCAAAATAAAATAGAAATAGCATATCTCTTAAAAGATTACCTGAGTCATGATATGCAGAAATGTATAAAAAGTACATAGCACATTACTAAAATTGGTCTTCTCATTTCTTGTGTCTTTCTCTCCCAATCTACCCAGAATTCCACTGCCATGTGAATAACTTGATAGTGTTAAATCCATCCACCATTGTGGTAGTTATTTATTGTTGTCTAACAAATAATCTTCAAATTTGTCACCCTAAAAACAACAAACATTTATTATTCACATAGTTTCTGTGAGTCAGAAATCTGGAAGAAATTTTTCAGGGCAGTTATAGTTAAGGGTCTCTCATATGATTGCAATCAAGGTATTAAGTGGTCTATAGTGTCTGAGGTTTAATTGCAGCTAGACGATGTGCTTCCAATCTTAGTTGCATGGCTTTTGGCAGGAGGCTTCTGTTGTTATCATGTGTGCCTCTCCATAAGGTTTATGACGTGGCTTCCCACAAAAAATGAGAGAGAGCAAGACTGAAATCATAGTATGTTTTATAATCTAATCTTGGAAGGAGTATATATCACTTCTGCCATATTCAGTTAGTTACAAAGACAAAATTGTAGTACACTATGAATTTGGGGGGGGAACCATACAACTGTATGTATATCAGTAAGGTAGAATCATTGTGGGCTATCTTGGAGGCTGGTTACCACAATCATCATTCCCCTATTAACAAAAGTTGACAAGACTCTCTTGTTTTTGTGAATTAAGTTAGAATTATTTATTCTGGTTTCCAAGTACTTTGAGAAAAATACTTGAAACCACTTATCTTGCCTTCCCACACCCATACCTGATGGTATTTCCTGTGGCTCTGCTCTATAGGATGTATGCTAGTTCCTAAGCAAAGTGTAACACACACTCCATGCTTTTGCTTACTGCTTTTCTGCTAAACAGCCTATCACCCTTTCCCCAGAAACTGAAACTCTCCTCACTTGTTCCAAGTCTGACCTAAATCCTTTCCTCTCCACAACAACTTTCTTCTTATTAAAATGTATGGTTTTACTCTTTCAGAATCCCAAGTGTCATTACTATAAACTTCTTCAGTGGCAATTATCTTATGCTGTATGTATGATATTCCAGTATTAAATTCTACTCCAGTCTTCATAAACATGAGGTGAGATGAGGTGAGGTTATAAAATCTCATCTTTGCTTCCCCTCCAGTGCCGAGCACAGTATGTAGCAGATATAATAAACACATCAAATATGGAATCACTTATTGGATGCCAGTATGGAAAAAGTAATAATGAACGGGGAGTAGCATGACTTTCAAAGTGATTAACTTTGTCAATTCCTTTCACTGTTGCCAACAGATGGGCATATGGACAGGTAGCAGGCTCATTTGGTTCATTTTAAGGATGTCTATTTGGTTATAATTCTGAATAGACATCAGCACATTTTATTGTGAATAACTGTGTTAAAATGTCATGTAATGGTGTATGTACACTTAGGCAGAAGGCAATGAAGAACAGATAATAACATTAATTCTCTTTTTTCTCTACTGCATATTTTCTAAGTATAAATATCAGTAGGACAATCTGACATATTATAAAATTTCCCTCACATTTAAGACTACTCTGCTAGAAATGAGTTCAATTTCCTAGATTTTTTTTAAAGGTAAACATAAAAACAAAATCTGATACAACTTTTGGGGATTTTCAGTTTTAATAATACCATAAGGTGGTGGGCATGCCAGGGCAAGGTGATCAGATATTGCTTTCTTGTTTTCCACTTTTTGATTTTAGTGCTTTTAAAATATAATAAGCATATAATAGATCATCACATATCATTTCTACTTATCTCTAGAGAAAAAATTGTACTAGGCAAATGCTGTATTTCACGTGCTGCTTTAAGTTTAAAGAATTTGGCATGCAGATTCAGGCAACATGTAGTAAAGATATTTATATAGATAAATGTAGCTTAGATATTTCAAAATATAATGTAGTTTATATTACTGAAGCCTATGTTATTATTGGATCATAAAGGATAAAATATTTTTTTGTATCTAAAGGAGATATATTTTCTGTATTCAATAATATATTTACAAGCTAGCCTGCTGCCTGCATTGTAGCATTAAAAACAATCTAAGAAGTTCTTTCTCTACCTAACTCAGAGACTTGGCAATTTTTCCAAGTATATTCTGTATGTGGCTGTTTTCCTACCTCAGTATACTGAAACAGACTAAACTGGGTGTTTCAGATTATTCCTAAACTGGCATTGAACCTCAACAAATCGCCAGGGTATCTGTTTCTATCCTTCCTGTATTAATGAAAGAACCTGCTCTGACCCAGACATTCCGTATATATTGTTTCATTTAATTTTTCTCATAATACCAGCATGTGCCAGCATTATAACTCCCTTATTTGAGACAACAAAATTGAGTTTCATGAAAGATTATTAAAATTAAAAATAATCTTCCAATTAGACAAGGGGAGAGATACTAATGAAGAACAAATGAATATAGGTAAAGAAATAGTTGTTTTCCTTCACTTACAAATATATATACACACATATAAGGATCTTCTTTGGGTAAATGTCTATTCAAATTGCTTGCCCATTTTTAATTGTGTTGTATTTTATTTCAAGTTTTCTATTGAAAACTTACTTACAAATAAGTAAAGGTAAACAGCTATTTCTTTACCTATATTTAATTTCAATTGATTCTGGACCTTTTGTGTTGAAGTTGAACTTTTTGTTAGAAATTTAAGAAACAAAACACTTACATTTCACTGCTAGATATCTACACACTTCAGGTGACCACATAAAAAGTCTTACTCCATATGAAAGGACTGGATATAAAAGAATACAATCAAAACTTAATTTTATATTCCATAATCACTGCTCTTTAGCTCCAGTCTGACGGATTCCTTTAATGAACATCTTACTTCCTAAACTGCATCTCAGTATCTGCTTCTGAAAATTAAATTAGTCAAAGTGGGTAATTGGCCAATGACTGTAGAACTGATTTGTCCAGCTCTTAGCAATTACTTCTCTTTAATCAGTGTGAAAAACAGATTTCTAAGGCCTCCCCTAGAAAGAGGAGAGGAGGTTTATAATAGTTTTATTGAGATATAATTAACATACCTTATAGTTTACTTATTTCTAGTGTCCAATTATATGATTTTCAGTAAATTCACAGAACCACAATCAATTCACAGAATTGCAATCAATTTTAGAACAGTGTCATCATCCCAAAAGAAATTTTGGACTCTTTCTTTGGTTATCATTCTCCTACTTCCCCCATTCCCAACTCCCCTAGTTCTAGGCAACAAAGAATCTACATTCTATATAAGATTGACATATTCTGGACTTTTCATAGATATGAAATAATACAACATCAGTCCTTTGGGACTGGCTTCTTTCACTAAGCGTAATGTTTTATAGGGTCATCCAAGTTAAGCATGATTCTTCATTTATTTTTATTGCTGAGTAATAGTTCGTTGTATGGATATATATACCTGATATGTTTATCCATTCATCAGCTGATGAACATTTGGGGTGTTTCTACTTCTGGCAATTATGAATAATGATGCTATGAACATATTTATGCAAGTTTTGTGTTAAAGTATTTCTTCATTTCCTTGGAAAATATATTAGTTGGTGCAAAAGTAGTTGCGATTTTGCCATTACCTTTAATGGTAGAAACTGCAATTACTTTTGTGCCAACCAAATACATAGGCATGGAATTGCTAGGTCTATAGCAACTCTGTGTTTAACTTTTTGGGGAACTGCCAGAGCTTTTTCCACAGCAACTATGCCATTTTATATTCCCACAAGCAATGTATGAGGGTTTCAATTTCTCTACCTCCTCATCAATGCTTGCTATTTTCTGCCTTTTTGATTCTAACATCTTATTGGATATGAAGTGATATCTCATTGTGGTTTTTATTTGCATGACCCTGATCTCTACTGATGTTGAGCATCTTTCAATGTGACTAATGGTTTTGTATGTGTGTGTGTGTGTGTGTGTGTGTGTGTGTGGGGCATGTATATATATATACACGCACATATAGATCTTCTTTGGGCAAATGTCTATTCCAATTTCTTGCCCATTTTTAATTGTGTTGTATTTTATTTCAAGTTTTCTATTTTCCTAACAACTAAACTACCAGGGATAAATTTTCTTCCTATTATTGAGTTTTATGGACTGTTTGTATATTCCCAATGCTTGTCTCTTACCATATGTATGATTTGTAAAACATTTCACTCTTCTGTGGGTTGTCTTCACTTTCTTGAGGGTGTCCTTTGAAGCACAAATTTTTAAAATTTTGTTGATGTCCAAGATGCCTATTGTTTTGTCACTTGTGGTTCTGGTGCCCTGTCTCGGAAACTGTTGCCTAATCTAAGGTCAAAAATATTAATGCCTATGTTTTCTTCTACGATTTTAAAATTCAATTTAGATTATTTTTTGTCTTCAGTAATGGGTAATGAAATGCAGAGGTGTTAATAACGGAAACTTTAGGAACTCAGGAATGAACAAGTGGCTGTTGGCTGTCTAGGTTTTCTTCAATACTAGGTTTGTTTCTCCAATTTAGGAGCATAGCACTGACAACTGAAGAGTTATCATAGGTAGTTTGACTTAGACCACAGTTTTTATTGAAATGGTATATCTAAAATATTTTAGTACAGGCTGTTTTGGCATAATATCTTAAATTACTCTGCCACATTGGAATACACAGAGTACTTTGCCAATATTCGAATAATTTTGATTTGCCTGGGTTACCGGATTTTTTTTTTAATCATTTTTTTCCAGGTGCTGTTAAAAGGATTAGCAGGTTTTTTTTTTAAATACACACACACACACACACACACACACACACACACACACACACATATATATATTTAATTGTATTTTAGGTTCTGGGGTACTTGTGCAGATCATGCAGGATTGTTGCATGGGTACATACATGGCAAGGTGGTTTTAGTTCTCACCGTGGTCTTTGATCAAATTGAGTTAATTTGTGTATATTTTGTAAAGTAGGAGTCCAACTGCATTCTTTTTCTTGTGAATATCTATTTGTTGCTATGGAACAAATAAATATTCACAAGAAAAAGAATGGAATTGTCTTGGTATCTTTTTGAAAGGTCCTTGGTTCTTTCTGAATATTTTTTCCTGGGCCATGGAGGTGTCACTGGGAAGCTAACCTTTGTTGTTGTTTTTAAATCAGTCTATGTTTGGTTCTACCATTTTTACAGCTGTCTTTCTATTATATTTTCACTATCTCCCCCTTTACCTGACTCACGCTGATGTTTCACAATCTTCCTGTGTGCATGTTCTATCTCCATATGCTAGTACCTGGGGAAGATCAAGGCCAGTTCTTTTTCTTTCTTTCTTTCTTTCTTTCTTTTTTTTTTTTTTTTTTGAGTCATGAGGAAATTGAGTCACGCAGAAGGAACAATTTGTTCAAAGTCACACAGCTTATTAGTAGAGGACCAGGATTAGACCTTTATGGTTTTATGAGGATCTATATTCACCACCATATCCAAGTTGTGACACTACTCAGGCCAAATTAATGGTCTAAATTTTAATTCTCAGAAATGTGGGAGGCTAATATTTTACTTTTTAATTCCAAAAGAGGGTCTAATAAAACTCCATTGCCTTAAAAATTAAAATAAAACCTCCTCCTTTGATCTCCACCTCCAGATATTCACACCCTTGCATAACTCTCCACCTCCTTGAGGTTGGGCTGAGCCTAGTGGAGTTCATTAACCATGGAACATGAAAAGGTTGATGCAATATCACTTCAATGATTAGGTTACAAAGGAGTACGACCTCATATTGCTAGCAAACCCTTTTGCCTTCTTGACTTGATCCAAGCTGTCATGTTGGAGAAACCTGCCTGGCAAGGAATTTGGGTCAACCTTTATCCAAGAGCCAGGTTAGAACTGAGGACCTCAGTCCAACATCCTGTAAGGAATTAAATACTGCCAACAACCATTTGAACTTGGAAATGAATCCTTTCCCAGGTAAGCTTTGGAGTCACCATAGTGCAGCCCCCACTTCAATTCAAGCATGTGAGAAATCCTAAGGAAGAAGATCCATGCATTTCCAGATCCCTGATCCAAAGAAACTATGAGATAGTAAATGATTGTTATACAGATCTAAGTTCTCTGGAACTTTGGAAAACAGCAATATATAGCCACCAGAGATATGCTGTTACGAACCAACTTGCTTTTAATTATTAGACAATTATTTGTATATGAATTAACTTATATGTCAATTATGTTGTGGATTCAATAAATATTTTATTGTCTTTGTAAGCCAAACTATACAAAAGGAGAAAGATACAGAGTCCTGGAATATCTGTCTCTGTGTATATATATTATATATATTGTGCTGATAGGTATGGTAGAGAGTAAGTCTATTGTCATTGTTGATTTTGGCTTTTTAATATCAGATGTTATCCATAAACAATAGGAAAACTCTTGTTTTGTTATATCAAAGATCTCACTGTACTTGGATGAGCTAATCTAAATTTCGTTGTGAATTCCTACTTTGTAAAAGGAACAACTTTTACTTCCTCTGTCCCTTGTAGGCTTCATAAAACAAAGCAAAATATGTTTTTGATTACAGTAAGGGTTCTTCCACCACAATACTCAAATGCCATGACTAAATAAACTCTAAGAAAAAAGCTAGTTTAGTATAATTAAGCCACTTGGTCAACAGTTGGGAGTGTATCTGTCAAATATTTTTCTGCAATACTTAAAAGGTCATACACTGAGTAGAAGTCCCTGCCACATACACAAACACTATAGCAATAAACATATCACTTTTAAATGATGCAGATATGATGGAAAACTGTATTTTTGGACAACCTATCCATTTTCACAGTCCTGAGTCAAAAGGATGAGTGGTTATCACAGCCTCTTATGGCCAAAGGGCTTCATGTTGGTGATTCTGGTTGAGCTCCAAAACATTCTGATGAAGATTGAGAAGCCAATTTGAGAGCACTTCCCCATGTCAGTAGGAATAAATAAAATGCAAGACACTGGTTTGTGGCCTAGAAACATGAAAGATGCTTCAAAGAGCAACACCAAGGTATTATAGCAAACTGTACAGCAGAGTTTCTTGAGGAAGAAAGTTAGATTGAATGTACGTCCATTTATCAAAAGAAAAAAAAGGAGAAAGTTACAGAGTCCTGAAATATCTCTCTCTATATATATTTTTTCCCAAATTATTTGTTATCATGATAATATTGATATAATTATGCCAGTAAGGCATATTATTTTTCTTTCTGTATAAGAAAAATAATATAGTCAAGTTATTGTTCAAAAAATATACCCTAGAAAGACACATAGGTGGTCTAAATTTAAAATAATATCATGCAAGAGTATCTTCATAATCCAAGATAAAAGTTTAAAATAAAGAGCAATGCCTACTGTTTTGGTATTTGTGTAGATTTTAATTCCATGAAAATATAAATATGGAAGGAAAAATAATGTACATATTCATTATTTTCAGTGGCTTAAGACTAACACGTCAAGAATATTTTTCTCTATAAGTTCCTTGCTACAAATTAATTCTTCATATCTTAGTACTTAATATAGGTAGGATTTTCACTATTATTTAGGTAAATTGAAATTATAGTTGCTGAAAGCAACTATTTGTATTTTTAGATATATTCTTTATTGAGTTTTTGGTAAAGAAATTCATTATTACCAAGTATTAAACATTTTTAGAGATAAAATTAAACATATGATAGCAACTATTTTATGAGCTAAAAAGCATAGAAACAAGTTAGAATAACATGTATGTGCACATAAAATGATAGACAGTCCAGGCACCACATTGATACTTTCGGACTGTATATTTTTGCTTGGATCAATAATTTCTAAAGTATTTATTCTAACGGATTGAGTTTTGACATTAGTACTACATCGCCACTAGGTATTTCCTTGTCAATAAAATAGACGAAGGACCTATTTCTTATTCTAATTTTGGCTGATATATTTATTTTAGATAGTATTGTTCCACATGTGCCATTTGACAAAATTTGAAATTAAATGTAAATCTTGAAACCTAATATAATCTATTGTTATTAGTTTATCTTATCACCACACTTGGGAATTTATTTTTCCCTGTGTTTCCAAATTAATTAATTTATTTCAAAGAATTTTAATTGCGAGATAAGAAACCTTCAAATTTGGAGAAGTGACTCTTGTGCTTTTGGGGAGTGTATGTGATCTTCTTTGAACAGGTGAAGCAAAAAGACTTAAGTATAAATAGGGGGACGATATGTCCTTGTTTGTTTATTTTCATCTGTTACCCCAGTACAATTATTACACTTATTCTATTTCACACCCAAATACATTTGTTTTGTGAGACAAATTGCATAGTCATCCTACAATAAATCAAACTGATGACAGGGTAAGACTCACCATCTCCTATTCAGGTAACATAAAGGAGAGAGTGTTAGTGTGACCAAATACTTAGACAGTTATTTGTATATGAATGAATTTATACATCAATTACATTGTGGAGTCAATAAATATTTTATTAAGTCTTTATAAGCCAAGTGCTAGGCCAGGCATTTGCTAGTTAGTACTAATACACTTTCTAGAGGGAAAGATGGCAGTCTCAGCATAGATTTTATATCTCATTTGAATACCTCTATAAATACAGAGAGGACATTTAAATATCAGAACCAAAACTAAATAGAAACATCTACAACAGAGCAAGGTGACAAGGTCTCCCTAATATTTCCAAAACATAAATAAAAATATGCAATACAAAGGGATACAAAGTTAGCCTGGTACCTGTATCTGCTCAGGAGAAGTAAGAGGAAATAGCAGAGAATGTGGGGTTCCTGAGATGTGGAGGATTCCAAATTACTAATAAGGCAATCATTAGAAGGCTGGATGGGCCAATCTTAGAAAATCAGCTAAAAGGGGACGATCCAAGATGGCCATTTAGGAACAGCTCAGGATTGCAGCTCCCAGTGAAAGCGCAGAGGGTGAGTGGACGCCGCATTTTTATTGCCCACAGACTAGGAAATTTCCAGGCAGAGATGCTCCACGGTCGCCAGCGCGGCTGTTTCGGCCAGCACGGCTGTGCCGGCCAGCGCCGCTGCTTTGCCCCGCGCGGCTGCTTTGTCGGCGCCCCGGAGCCGCGGTTCTCCATACAAAATACACCCGTCCAGGGGCCCTTTTGTCTGGCGATTGGAGCCACGGGAAGTCGCCCATATGCTGGTTCAAAAAGGGGACTGAGCAGAGAACCAGGACAGTAGATTCCAGGGAAAAAAAAAAAAAAAAAGCGCCACAAACCTCAGTTCCGCTGTTTAAGCCAGCGCAGTGAGTGGCCGCAGGGGAAAACAAACAGACCCCGGCACCTCTTCAACAGGCGACTGGAACACCAACTTAAAAATGGCTCTGAGGCAGAAAGGCAGGCGATCAGGCTCGGCTGGTCCCACCCCCACAAAAGAACAGCATCCAGAAACTCTGGATTGAGAGTTTCACAGCAAGCGCAGCCGAACCCAGGACGGTCCAGCTCTGTGGGTGAGGGGCCCCTGCCATTACCGAGGCAGCCCGCTGTTGCCAAGGCAACCCGCCATTGCTGAGGCAGCCCGCCACAGCAGAGACTCCGCCCCAACAGAGGCGGGCCACCATCGCCAAAGCAGTTCTAACTACACCCATATAAACAGGACTGCAGGGAAGTTCACTCGTCAGCGGGGCGGAGACCACCACAGCTCAGCAAAGCTGCTATAGGCCGACAGTGACTAGGCTGCCTCCTTGCTGGGCTGGGCAGGTCTGAAGGAAAAAAAAAAAAAAAGAAGACGGCAGCATAACGGAAACCCATAAATAAAGCCCTAAATCCCTGGGACAGAGCACCTGGGAACAAAAAGCAGTTTATGAGTACTGCTGCAGCAGACCTAAAAGTACCTGCCCAGCAGCTCTGAATGAACAACAACAGAGCTCGCAGCTCACCATTTGAGCTCCTATAAAGAAGAGACCATCTCCTCAAGCAGCTCCCTGACCCCTATATATCCAAAAAGACACCTCATAAAAGAGAGATCAGATTGACACTAGGCGGGTATCCTTCTGGGACAAAGATAGCAGAAGAAGAAAACTGGTAACAACCCTTACTGTTCAGCAGCTGCTGCAGGTGAACCCCAGGCAAGCACGGCCTGGAGTGAACCTCAGCAGACCTACAGCAGAGGGGCCAGACTGTCAGAAGGAAAACCAAGAAACAGAAATAACCTCATCATCAACAAACAGACTGTCAATCTGAAAGATTTGAGACCCAATCTGAAAGCCAACAACCACAAAGTCGACAGGTGGATAAATCTTTAAAGATGGGAAGAAACCAGCGCAAAAAGGATGAAAACACCCGAAACCAGAACACCTCTCCTCCTAAAAGGGATCACAACTCCTCACCAGCAAGGGAACAAGGTTGGATGGAGAACGAGTGTGATGAAATGACAGAATCAGACTTCAGAAGGTGGGTAGTAAGAAACTTCTGTGAACTTAAAGAACATGTTCTGACGAAATGCCAAGAAACTAAGAACCTTGAAAAAAGATTTGACGAAAAGCTAACAAGAATGGACAAAATAGAAAGGAATATAAGTGAATTGATGGAGCTGAAAAACGCAACACGAGAACTTCGTGAAGCATGCACAAGTATCAACAGCTGAACTGACCAAGCAGAAGAAAGGATATCAGAGGTTGAAGATCAACTCAATGAAATAAAACGGGAAAGCAAGACTGGAGAAAAAAGGGTAAAAAGGAATGAACAAAGTCTCCAAGAAATGTGGGACTATGTGAAAAGACCTAATCTATGTTTGATGGGCATACCCAAATGCAACGAAGAGAATGAATCCAAGCTGGAAAATACTCTTCAGGATATTATCCAGGAAAACTTCCCCAACCTAGCAAGGCAGGCAAACATTCAAGTCCAGGAAATACAGAGAACACCACAAAGATATTTGTCAAGAAGAGCAACCCCAAGGCACATAATTGTCAGATTCACCAGGGTCAAAATGAAGGAGAAAATACTAAGGGCAGCCAGAGAGAAAGGTCAGGTTACCCACAAAGGGAAGCCCATCAGACACACAGCAGATCTCTCAGCAGAAACCCTACAAGCCAGAAGAGAATGGGGGCCAATATTCAACATCCTTAAAGAAAAGAACTTTCAACCCAGAATCTCCTATCCAGCCAAACTAAGCTTCATAAGTGAAGGAAAAATAAAATCCTTTGGGAACATGCAAGTACTCAGAGATTTCGTCACCACCAGGCCAGCTCTACAAGAGCTCCTGAAAGAGGCTCTACACATATAAAGGAACAACAAGTACCAGCTCAACTAAAGGGCAAAACAGCCAGCTAGCACCAAAATGGCAGTATCAAATTCACACATAACAATATTAACCCTAAATGTAAATGGACTAAATGCCCCAATCAAAAGACACAGACTGGCAAATTGGATAAAAAGACAAAACCCATCGGTGTGCTGTATCCAGGAAACCCATCTCACATGCAAGGATACACAAAGGCTCAAAATAAAGGGATGGAGGAAGATTTACCAAGCAAATGGAGAGCAAAAAAAAGCAGGAGTTGCAATTCTCATCTCTGATAAATTAGACTTTAAAGCAACAAAGATCACAAGAGACAAAGAGGGACATTACATAATGGTAAAAGGATCAATGCAACAAGAAGAGCTAACGATCCTAAATATATATGCACCCAATACAGGAGCACCCAGATACATAAGGCAAGTTCTTAATGACTTACAAAGAGACACAGACTCCCACACAATAATAGTGGGAGACTTTAACACCCCATTGTCAACATTAGACAGACAGAAAATTAACAAGGATATCCAGGACTTGAACTCAGACCTGGACCAAGCAAACCTAATAGACATTTACAGAACTCTCCACCCCAAATCCACAGAATATACATTCTTCTCAGCAGCACATCACACGTACTCCAAAATTGACCACATAATTGGGAGTAAATCACTCCTCAGCAAATGCAAAAGACGGGAAATCGTAACAAGCAGTCTCTCAGACCACAGTGCAATCAAGTTAGAACTCAGAATTGAAAAACTAACCCAGAACCGCACAGCTTCATGGAAACTGAACAACTTGCTCTTGAATGTTGACTGGATAAACAATGAAATGAAGGCAGAAATAAAGATGTTCTTCAAAACCAACGAGAATGAAGACACAACATACCAGAATCTCTGGGACACATTTAAAGCAGTCTCTAGAGGAAAATATATAGCAATAAGTGCCCACATGAGAAGCAAGGAGAGATCAAAAATTGACACCCTATCGTCAAAACTGAAAGAGCTAGAGGAGCAAGATCAAAAAAACTCAAAATCTAGCAGAAGACAAGAAATAGCTAAGATCAGAGCAGAATTGAAGGAGATATAGACACAAAAAAACCTTCAAAAAATCAATAAATCCAGAAGCTGGTTTTTTGAAAAGATCAACAAAATAGACCACTAGCCAGATTAATAAAAAAGAAAAGAGAGAATAACCAAATTGATGCAATAAAAAACGATAAAGGGGATATCACCACAGATTCCACAGAAATTCAAACCATCATCAGAGATTATTACAAACAACTCTATGCACACAAACTAATAAACCTGGAAGAAATGGATAAATTCCAGGACACTTGCCTCCTCCAAAGCCTAAACCAGGAAGAAGCCGAAACCCTGAACAGACCCATAACAAGGTCTGAAGTTGAGGCAGCAATTAAGAGCTTACCACCCAAAAAAAGCCCAGGTCCAGATGGGTTCACAGCTGTATTCTACCAGACATACAAAGAGGAGCTGGTACCATTCCTTCTGAAACTATTCCAAACAATACAAAAAGAGGGAATTGTTCCCAAATCATTTTATGACACCAACATCATCCTGATTCCAAAACCCGGCAGAGACTCAACAAGAAAAGAAAACTACAGGCCAATATCCATGATGAACATAGATGCAAAAATCTTCAATAAAATACTGACAAGCCGATTGCAACAGCACATCAAAAAGCTTATCCACCATGATCAAGTAGGCTTCATCCCGGGGATGCAAGGCTGGTTCAACATACACAAGTCTAAAAATGTAATTCACCACATAAACAGAACCAAAGACAAAAACCACATGATTATCTCAATTGATGCAGAGAAGGCCTTTGACAAAATTCAACAGCCCTTTATGCTAAAAACACTCAATAATCTAGGTGTCAATGGAACGTATCTCAAAATAATAAAAGCTGTTAAGCTAGGTGTCAATGGAACGTATCTCAAAATAATAAAAGCTGTTTATGACAAACCAACAGCCAATATCATACTGAATGGGCAAAAACTGGAAACATTCCCCTTGAAATGTGGCACCAGACAAGGATGCCCGCTCTCACCACTGCTATTCAATATAGTATTAGAAGTTCTAGCCAGAGCAATCAGGCAAGAAAAAGAAATAAAGGGCATTCAAATAGGAAAGGAGGAAGTCAAATTGTCTCTATTTGCAGACGACATGATTGTATATCTAGAAGACCCCATCGTCTCAGCACCAAACCTCCTGAAACTGATAAGCAAGCTCAGCAAAGTCTCAGGATACAAAATCAATGTGCAAAGATCACATGCATTCCTATACACCAATAACAGAGTTAAAGAGAGCCAAATCAAGAACAAACTTCCATTCACAATTGCCACAAAGAGAATAAAATACCTAGGAATACAACTAACAAGGAATGTAAAGGACCTCTTCAAGAAGAACTACAAGCCACTGCTCAACGAAATAAGAGAGGACACAAACAGATGGAGAAACATTCCATGTTCATGGTTACGAAGAATCAATATCGTGAAAATGGCCATACTGCCCAAAGTAATTTACAGATTCAATGCTATCCCCATCAAGCTACCAATGACCTTCTTCACAGAACTGGAAAAAACCACCTTAAACTTCATATGGAACCAAAAGAGAGCCTGCATAGCCAAGTCAATTCTAAGCAAAAAGAACAAAGCGGGGGGCATCACACTACCAGACTTCAAACTATACTACAAGGCTACAGTAATCAAAACAGCATGGTACTGGTACCAAACCAGAGATATAGACCAATGGAACAGAACAGAGGTCTCGGAGACAACACAACATATCCACAACCATCTGATCTTTGACAAACCAGACAAAAACAAGCAATGGGGAAAGGATTCCCTGTTCAATAAATGGTGTTGGGAAAGCTGGCTAGCCATGTGCAGAAAGCAGAAACTGGACCCCTTCCTGACACCTTACACTAAAATTAACTCCAGATGGATTAAAGACTTAAACATAAGATCTAACACCATAAAAACCCTAGAAGAAAATCTAGGCAAAACCATTCAGGACGTAGGTGTAGGCAAGGACTTCATGACTAAAACACCAAAAGCATTGACAACAAAAGCCAAAATGGACCAATGGGACCTAATCAAACTCCACAGTTTCTGCACAGCAAAAGAAACAATCATTAGAGTGAAGCAGCAACCAACAGATTGGGAAAAAATTTTTGCAGTTTACGCATCTGACAAAGGGCTGATATCCAAAATTTACAAAGAACTAAAGCAGATTTACAAGAAAAAAACTAACAAGCCCATTCAAAAGTGGGCAAAGGATATGAACAGACACTTTACAAAAGAAGACATACGTGAGGCCAACAAACATATGAAAAAATGCTCATCATCACTGGTCATCAGAGAAATGCAAATCAAAACTACATTGAGATACCATCTCACGCTGGTTAGAATGGCGATCATTAAAAAATCTGGAGACAACAGATGCTGGAGAGGATGTGGAGAAATAGGAACACTTTTGCACTGTTGGTGGGAGTGTAAATTAGTTCAACCATTGTGGAAGACAGGTGGCGATTCCTCAAGGACCTAGAAACAGAAATTCCATTTGACCCAGCAATCCCATTACTGGGTATATATCCAAAGGATTACAAATCGTTCTATTATAAGGACACGTGTACACGAATGTTCACTGCAGCACTGTTTACAATAACAAAGACCTGGAACCAACCCAAATGCCCATCGACGATAGACTGGATAGGGAAAATGTGGCACATATACACCATGGAATATTATGCAGCCATAAAAAACGATGAGTTTGGGTCCTTTGTAGGGACATGGATGAACCTGGAAACCATCATTCTCAGCAAACTGACAGGAGAGCAGAAGATCAAACACCGCATGTTCTCACTCATAGGCGGGTGTTGAACAATGAGAACACATGGACACAGGGAGGGGAGCACTACACACTGGGGTCAGTTGGGGGGAAATAGGGGAGGGACGGTGGGGGGTGGGAAACTGGGGAGAGATAGCAAGGGGAGAAATGCCAGATGTAGGTGATGGGGAGGAAGGCAGCAAATCACACTGCCACGTGTGTTCCTATGCAACAATTTTGCATGTTCTTCACATGTAACCCAAAACCTAAAATGCAATAAAATAAATAAATGGGAAAAAAAAAGAAAAAGAAAAAGAAAATCAGCTAAAAGTAGAGAGGTGAAAGTATTTGTCATCTCTGATAACAAATGATTCCAAGACACATGGTAATACTGAAGGCTAGAGTAGTTCTCACCTGTGAATTCTCTAAACTGAACTACCAAAGTTCCCTTCCAGTTTAGGGTCAAAACTGAAGAGAAACTTTCAAGAATGGAATCAAAATTGAGTGTATAGGGGAAAAAGATGCTGGAAATAGAAGTTGCAAATAAAGGCAGGGAAATAGGACAGAGTCAGGAAATCTCAAAAGCAAGACACCATTTTTTTATTTGATAAGAAAACAACAGAATAGGATCTAGCTCTGTCAGAAAAGTTACTCTAAATCACATATTTTTCAAAAAATTCAGGAAAATTAATTACAAAAAAAATTAAGCAGCAGAAAAATCAAGTACAATACCAGATTATTACAAAAAATATGAAAAATAAAAGCATGCCAGAAAAGACATGATCAGAGTATAGCTCACAACTGTAATTTTTACTTTAAAACAAATTAAGACACATTAAAAATAAAGGTAATGCATAGAAACTAACATATATCAGAAGAGATCAGGCACTTTCAAAGTGGTATGGCCGTAGATGAAGCTAATATATATCGAAATTAGAAGACATATATATCTGAAGTGATATAGCTCAGGAAATAATTAGAAAAATAAATCATTTCATAAACAAACTCTAAAACACAAGAGTGAATAAACAACAGCTAATACCTTAAGAAAAACAGAAGATATAAGGTAGACCAAAAGTAAAATAAAATAGAAAAAAAAACTTGTTAAAAAAACATTTAAAAGAAAGTGATAAAAATTAGATTGGAGAAAAGATATCCAACATATGGATAGCAGGAGTCTCTGAAACTGAAAAGAATTTCACAAAATAGAACAAACTAGAACATAAAAAATTTTAAAAGTTTCCTAAAAAGTATGTAAAACTATATATAGAATGATATGAAACTACCTGTAGAATGATCATATCATATACAGTACTTGAAAATATCGAAACAGAAAACCAATAGTCACTGTAATACAAGCTATTGGAGTTCTAATTATTTTTTAGATGACTAGCCAAATATAGTAACTAGCTAGTTATTTACAAAAGGAAGAAAACTAGATTATCATTAACTTTTTTGGTAGCAGTGGTTTAGGTCAGATCTTGGAGTGAATATTTAAAACACTCAAAAGAAAGAAATATAATAAAGCCACTCTGAGGTCTATAGGTAACCAGCCCTACATCACCCATGGGTACCCCATGTTTGGTGGCAATAAAGGAATGAGAAAAAGACAGATTAAGAGAGATAATGGGACCAGGGGGGCATCACTCATTACTTTGGAGGAGACAGTGAAGGCCCTGAGTTCTGATCATCCACACTGTTTATTGGTTACAATCACTTTGATCTGCAGAATAGGGGTGGAGTAATGGTGGGGAGAGAGCAATGGTGGAGTGAATCAGTGACCTGGAACTGAATCAGTGAGCCAGAACTGGTGTGTCATTCTAAGGACTGATAACAGTGGCAGTTTGGGAGTTTCACAAAACAAGAACATGGTTATCTTTAACTTATTATCTACGTACAGCTGATGGAAATGTGGGCCTTACAAGGAGCCTACAAGTCTGGCTACATGATAGTGCTACAAAGGGGTTTTATGTCCTTGAGCACAATGTTTATGGTAACAGAGCCTAGGTCACCCTGAACTGGAATATGAGGCATGGAGAGACTTTCCTCATCAGAGACCTCCCACGGCCTTCCACAGTTTGTTGTTCCTTGTTTATATGTTACTCATAACCAATTTATGTAGGCACTCTGTAAGTCCTTTCTCCTTTGCTGCTTTTCCCAACAAGGTCAGTGTCAGATAATTCTGGAAAGAGAGATCACAGTTTCTCCAAGCACACAAATACAGGAACACATATGCATGTTCACATATACTGATACACAAACATACATACCCAAACACATGCTTGCACATACATGTACAAACACACACACACACACACAGCATAAAGAGTTAACAGGCTATTTTAATGATGTGAAAGTTTTTTGTTTGGGTACAGAACAACCTGGTTATTTTTCAAAAACATAACCCAAATTCCACTTTTAATCTTTATGTATATAATACATATATCTATTTACACAAATAATTTATAACTCTAAGAAGAACCTATTGGCAAAAATTGGAACAATTAAATATTCAAAAAGGCTGATGATAATTTATTGAATTTTATTGAATAAATTGAAATTTATTGAAACCCACCAAAGAGGTTTAAATGAGTGAATTCATAGTAATATATATTTAAATGACAGTTGTCACTTCTTATTTGCAAAGGGCATTCTCCAAGACCTGCTGGATGCCTAAAATAGTGGATAGTATTAAACCTCTTACATACTGTTTTTTCATATACACACATACCTGTAATAAAGCTTAATGCATATATTAGGCATAAAGATAAACAATAACAATTAATAAAATAGGACAATTATAGCAATATGCCAACATTACTTTTGCACATTGGGGCCATTATTGAGCAAAATAAGAGCTACTTGAACGCAAGCACTGTGGTACCACAACAGCTGACCTGATAAGTAAGAGGGTTACTCTGTGACTGATAGAGTACTAGTATATACAGACTAAATATGCTGGGTGAAGAGATGATTCGCATCTCGGTGGGCCTAAGTGGGATAGTGCTAGATTTCATTCCACTACTCAGAAAAATACACAATTTAAAACTTATGAATTGTTTATTTCTGGAATTTTCCATTTAATAATTTCAGACCATGGTTGACCACAGGTAACTAAGACCACAGAAAGTAAAAGCTCAGATGAAGGGGGTTATTATAATTTGAAAGATAATTAAGAACAATTCTTTATCTAGAGAACCTGTACATAAAGGATAAAACACTTCCCTTTTCATATGAATTTGGTAACACTGGATAATTAAATAGCAGATTAGGAGAATTGTTCCTAAACATTTACTAATAAGTGAAAAGAGATGACAGAGTTTCTTCTTGACCTGATTTGAGCCAGGGTCCTGTGAGGAATTTTCTCGACTAACCCTCAATCTTGGCCTATAAAAACTAGAACAAAACACGAACAGAGTTTCTGACAGCTCAGGGCCACAACTCTAGGATGATCCCAGTCTTCCTCAAAGTCTGGCATAAATAAATACATAAATATGCAAATAAAATAGTTTATTCCAATCAGTACTTGAAGATTGGACCCCTGGCTCCCAGGCCCTGGTGTTTAAGATATTAGAAACCTGGGCTGGGCGCGGTGGCTCAAGCCTGTAATCCCAGCACTTTGAGAGGCCGAGGCGGGTGGATCACGATGTCGAGAGATCGAGACCATCCTGGTCAACACGGTGAAACCCCGTCTCTACTAAAAATACAAAAAATTAGCTGGGCATGGTGGTGCGTGCCTGTAATCCCAGCTACTCAGGAGGCTGAGGCAGGAGAATTGCCTGAACCCAGGAGGCGGAGGTTGTGGTAAGCCGAGATCGTGCCATTGCACTCCCACCTGGGTAACAAGAGCGAAACTCTGTCTCAAAAAAAAAAAAAAAAAGGAATGTGATATTAGAAACCTAACATCAATAAGTGCCAGTTAGCATATCCACATGAATTTCACATAGATCAATGCCCACCTCCTATTTTAGATTTTAACAATGTTTTACATTCCTGACACTACTGAACACCTCTTCTCTTTTTCTCACCTCCTTGTTCCTTCATTCTCCCTTTAAAATGCCCAGTCACATGTATACAAATCAGAATTCAATTCAATCATGCTGGACTCTTTGCTGCAATAACATATTACTGAATAAAATTTGTTCTTCCCATTTAACTGATGTCCAATATTGTTTAGGTTTCAAAGAGTTAGAATATCACTATTCTGCAAATCCAAATGAAATAATGGATGTAGATGACATTTCAACAACCGCTAACATCAAAAAAGAGACAGCAGACATTAGATTCTCTTGATAAAAGAATGCAATAGTCTGGGCACATTTATGCTTTCAGCTCCCAATTTGCAGAGAACACAGAATCTATTTCTCTGTAAACATATATAGATAAAATGATCTGGATTCTTTAACAGATAAAATTTAAGGAAAAATAATGATTGAGGGGAGATGTATAAAATAAAGGGGCTTAAAAGATATAATAATAAACTATGAAATAAATACAAGGTAGTGGTGACTTTGAAAGTCAGATGATGGTTATTTATGGGAGGAGGCAGGGGTTGTGCTTGGGATGTAACTACTTGAAATTTCTTTGGTGCCTGGTGGAGTTCTTTTTACTGGGTGGTGGTAACAAGAATAACTACACATTTTAATACACCTTAAGCTGTAAATTTGTTTTTTGTGTGATTTTCTATATTTCTGTTTTGTATTATAATATGTTTAAAAATAAATATTAATATTGTATTCTGCCCTACTACATTATAAATATTGATGCACATATCTTATTTCTTTTAAATATCTATTAGTGCCTGGCTGACATTTCGTGGTAGATAAATGGAACCAATAATGTAATGTTAATAATATTGATAATAATGAACATTTACTGATTATTCTACATTCCTGGTACAGTGGCCTTCCTCACTCCCACAACTACCAAAGGTTAGATTATTCTTTCAGGCAGAAAAGCTAATAACCACAAATCTTATATTCTTCGTCACTTTCCGACCAAGCATGAAGTGCTAAAATCTATTCTCTGATTCCTAAGGCTAGAAAGACTATAACTTTTTGTTTGATTATGCTGCTACTAACTGTTTCCTACCTCCTAGCCTGCCAAGTGTTTTTAGGCAAAAAGTTACAACCATAAGTATAAACAGGTACAATCCTTTTTTCAGGCTCCATCTCCCCCAGTTTCTGTCTGCTTTAAGTTTCTCTCCAGTTCCTTCATATTGTTACTCTCTTTTTTAACATCTTTTCCAGATTATATAATTTTTATCTGAGTGATGATTATTTCAGTAGGAGCTACGCTTAGAAGAAGAAAAAAAATTTTATGTCTGAGTAATTTCTCTGCTATTATTCATGTATTTTGATGTTATTTAAATACCAGTTGTCACTACAGTCTTGTTAAAAGAATAGTTCTGACAAGTAAACAACAACTTTATTCCACTAAGGACATTTCTGTAGGGGGAAATGATGTTAATAATTTTGGTGAACGGGATTATTATTATTATTATTTTTTTTTTGGGGGGGGGACGGAATTTCGCTCTTGTTACCCAGGCTGGAGTGCAATGGCGCGATCTTGGCTCACCGCAACCTCCGCCTCCTGGGTTCAGGCAATTCTCCTGCCTCAGCCTCCTGAGTAGCTGGGATTACAGGCACGCGCCACCATGCCCAGCTAATTTTTTGTATTTTTAGTAGAGACGGGGTTTCACCGTGTTGACCAGGATAGTCTCGATCTCTTGACCTCGTGATCCACCCGCCTCGGCCTCCCAAAGTGCTGGGATTACAGGCTTGAGCCACCGTGCACGGCGTGAACGGGATTATTACATAGGTGTGGATCCATCCAGAATGTTTGCTTGCTTGGTTATTTCCAACATACAAATCAATCATTACTTTGATTTAGTTGAGAAATAATACTATTAGAAATAATTAAAGGCACTTTTAACCAGAAGAATGAATTGTGTATCATTTTCAATGCTGAAAATAGAGACTTTAGAATATTATGAAGCGCACTATCTTAGAACACAGAATTTACATCTTAAAGTGACAATAATCAGCTTTTGTGCTAATTGTTTCACTTTGTGTTTGCCAAAATTTATTACATTGATTGATTGATGGATTGAGACAAAGTTTCACTCCGTTTCCTAGTCTCCAGTGCAATCATGCGGTCTTGGCTTACTGCAACCTCCGCCTCACAGGTTCAAGTAATTCTCCAGCCTCAGCCTCCCCAGTAGCTAGGACCACAGACGCCTGCCACCAAGCCTGGCTAATTTTTGTATTTTTAGTAGAGATGAGGTTTCACCATGTAGGCCATTCTGGTCTCAAACTCCTGACCTTAGGTGATGCACCCACCTCAGCCTCCCAAACTGCTGGGATTAAAGGTGTAAGCCACTGTGCCAAGATGTATTACCTTTATTATACAAAGAATTATACTTCATGTCTTTCCCTATGTCTTTCTTTGGTCAAAAAATGTACAAAATGGGGTGAAATTTTTACTTTGAATCAAAGCATATTGTGTTTGTATTTTTAAACTTATTTCCTATAATTTCTGATAAATTTTGTTTTGTTCTCCACATTTAATTGTCACCTAATCCTTAATATAACAGGCCATTCATATCATGAAAGGTCCAAAAATGAGTATTGTCTGGAGTCAGATTTGCCAGACATCCAAAAGAGATGTAAACAAATTGATAAATATCATAATTTAGCTCTGAGCAGGATTTGACAAGTCATTGTTAGGTTCTCATCCAAGTGCATGATCTTTTTTTTTTTCTGGGAACACAGAAAGGTTATATTTCCAGCTTGTTTTATAGCCAAATCTTAGACTTTATCTGGGCATTCCGAAAATACATAGACAAATATTTTCTCAAATTATTTCCAGCTTGGGCCCTAAAATATCTTGCATAATTCTTAAGTTTTTTTTTAATATATGTTTTCTTATGAAAATCCAGAGATGCATGTATTCAATGATGGAGCTACTAGAAGATAAAAAAGCCCTTTCCATATGATTATGGAATGACTGTATGAAACAATTTCTCTAATCTCCAAAACCACCAGCCATGCATTAAATCTCCATCATGAGAATATGTGAACCTTTTTATGTTATGCCACAAAGAGAGTAATTATTAATATACTTTCACACTCAAGTCTTATATATCTTGATAATTACAAGGAAAATATCTTGGCAATATGCCAAATCTAGGAGGTGAAATAGTATGATCACTTGAAAAGGGATTTTCAAATGTGTGACCTCTGAAGATTAACTATACCAATTTTTTTTTTAATTTAATGATCATTTTATGACATTTTATTCTGAATTTTTATCTATCTTTTGAAAGGTCACAGTTGAGGACTGTCACATGCTAACCTGGTGAAGTGAATTATTAAATTTTAAATTCATTTTCATAAATCTGCACTTCCAGGCCTAGACAAAATATCAAAACTATTTCTGTTAAAAAAAAAACTTTCAATAAACTAGATATCAATGGAACCATCTCAAAATCATAAAAACTGCTTATGACAAATGCACAGCAAATATCATACTGAATGAGCAAAAACTGGAAGCATTTCCTTTGAAAACTGACACAAGACAAGGGTGCCCTCTCTCACCACTCCTATTCAACATAGTATTGGAAGTTTTGGGCAGAGCAATCAGGCAAGAAAAAGAAATAAAAGGTATTCAATTAGGAAAAGAGGAAGTCAAATTCTCTCTATTTGTAGATGACATGATTATATATTTAGAAGGCCCCATCACCTCAGCCCAAAATCTCCTTAAGCTGATAAGCAACTTCAACAAAGTCTCAGGATACCAAATCAATGTGCAAAACTCACAAGCATTCCTATACACTAAAAACAGATAAACAGAGAGCCAAATATGAGTGAACTCCCATTCACAATTGCTACAAAGTGAATAAAATACCTAGGAATACAACTAACAAAGTATATAAAGGAACTCTTCAAGGAGAGCTACAAACCACTGCTCAAGAAAATAAGAGAGGACACAAACAGATGAAAAAACATTCCATGCTGATGGTTAAGAAGAATCAATATCATGAAGGTGACCATACCACCCAAAGTAATTTATAGATTCAATGCTGTCCCCATTAAGTTACCATTGACCTTTTTTGCAGAACTGGAAAAAAAAACAACTTAAACTTCATATGGAACCAAAAGAGAACCCACATAGCCAAGACAATCCTAAGCAAAACAACAACAACAACAACAACAACAACAACAAAACAAAGCTGGAGGCATCATGCTACCTGACTTCAAAATATACTACACGGCTACAGTAATCAAAACAGCATGGTGCTGGTAACAAAACAGAGATATAGACCAATGGAACAGAACAGAGCCCTCAGAAGTAATGTCACACAGCTACAACCATCTGATCTTTGGCAAACCTGAAAAAAACAAGCTTTGAAAATCCCTTTTCAAGTGATCATACTATTTCACCCAAATCTAGGAGGTGAAATAGGGAAAGGATTCCCTATTTAATAAATAGTGTTGGGAAAACTGGCTAGCCATGTGCAGAAAGCTGAAACTGGACCCCTTCCTTACACATTATACAAAAATTAACTCCAGTTGGATTAAAGATTTAAACATAAGCCCTAACACCTTAAAAACCCTAGAAGCAAACCTAGGCAATACCATTCAGGACATAGGCATAGGCAAGGATTTTATGACTAAAACACAAAAAGCAACGGCAACAAAAGCCAAAACAGACAAATGGGATCTATTAAACTTAAGAGCTTCTGCACAGCAAAAGAAATTATCATTAGAGTGAACCAGCAACTAACAGAATGAAAAAATTTTTTGCAATATACCTATCTGACAAAGAGCTAATATCCAGAATCTACAAAGAAGTAAAACAGATTTACAAGAAAAAAATACAAACAACCCCATCAAAAAGTGGGCAAAGGATATGAACAGATGCTTTTCAAAAGAAGACATTTATGTAGCCAAGTAACATATGGGAAAAAGCTCATCATCAGTGGTCGATAGAGAAATGCAAATCAAAACTACATTGAAATACCATCTCACACCAGTTAGAATGGCAATCATTAAACAATCTAGAGACAACTGATGCTGGAAAGAATGTGGAGAAATAGGAACACTTTTATATTGTTTGTGGGAGTGTAAATTAGTTATGTCATTGTGGGAGACAGTGTGGGATTCCTCAAAGGTCTAGAAATAGAAATACCATTTGACCCAGCAATCCTATTATTGGGTATATACTCAAAGGATAATAAATCGTTATACTATAAAGACACGTGCACATGTATGTTCATTGTGGTGCTGTTTACAATAGCAAAGACTTGGAACCAACTCAAATGTCCATCAATGACAGACTGGACAAAGAAAATGTGGCACATATACATCATGGAATACTTTGAAGCCATAAAAAAGGATGAGTTCATGTCCTTTGCAGAGACATAGATAAAGCTAGAAACCATCATTTTCAGCAAACTGACACAAGAACAGAAAACCAAACATTGCACCTTCTCACTCATAAGTGGGTGTTGAACAATGAGAACACATGGACACAGGGAGGGGAACATCACACACTGGGGCCTGTGGAGGGGTGGGGAGGGTGAGGAGGGATAGCAGTGGGTGCGGGATTGGGAGGGATAACATTAGGACAAATACCTAATGTAGACAACGGGAGGATGGATGCAGCAAACCACCATAGCATGTGTATACCTATGTAACAATCCTACACATTCGGCACATGTACCCCAGAACTTAAAATATAATGAAAAAAAAAAAGAAATCTTAATCTTATCAACCAAGTATTTAACAATAAATAGTTCCATGTTAAAAAAAAAATTCTGTTTTCAATCCCTTAGGTGACCAGTTAAGTTCATCTAAACTCAGTGTTTTTAGAATCCTGTTCTCTATAGACTTAAACTTTTTAGTATGGGTTGGTGTTCCTAGCATTTCTACATAGCAAATTACCCCAAATTTAGTTAGATAGAAAAACAAGCAAATAACAAAGCAAAACAAACAAATAAACAAAAACCCATTAAATTTTTCTTGGGTATGCTGGTTAGAAATTTAGAAATTATACAACAGGAGCTCCTTGTCTCTGCCTCATGATTCTTCTGCTGAAAAGGTTCCAAACAGAAGTTTCTTGATTGGACACACTTGAGAATTTATTCATTCCTATGCTTGGTACCAGGAATAGGAGAACTCAAAGACCAGGAATGCCAACCAGAGAACCTGCAAATGGCCTCTCCATGTGGACTGGGTTTCTCACAGTATGGTGGCTTTGCATTAGATGGACTTCTTAGGCAGTGGCTCAGGACTTCAAGTATGAATTTTCCAGCAAATAAAGTGAAAGATAAATCAACTATTATGACCTAACCATGCATTGTCAGTCCTGCCAGTTTCTTTCAGTTACAAATAAATCGTAGGCCACCCAGATTTAGGGAGACAGACATTGACCTCCATCTCAAAGTGAAAAATAGGAGGAAACTTGTGACCATTTGTTTTAAAATGATCATGGCGAGCAGCCCATGGCTTCTTGATGCATACTAATCATCAGAATGTATATGCAAAACATTTTATGTATATGTACTTTCATTTTGAATGGGTCTAAAATTCTCATCTTAGAAATTGACATTAGAATAATCAAATCTCATGCATTATTTTTGTGGCTGCATATACAGGTATCACAGTAAATTGGGGAATTTTACTCACACCCATTTGGTACATGAAACATGTAGAGTGGTTTCTTGCAAAGGCCTGCCATCATGTGGAGGCCTAAAATGGCTACAAGTTAAAATGTAAATGAAGGTAAGGGGCATCTTCAGAGAATGTATGCCTTAGAAATCTAACTAAAGATGTTAAGATTTAAGCTGGCTATGAAAGTTATTTAAATATAATTGGAATAACTTTTTTTTTTTCAAATTTTTATCTAGGGCTCTAGTGATGTTGAAATAACCCAAAGACAATTTTTCTTTATCAGTCAGGAGCTCATTCTTGACAAAAGCACTCCTCCTAGACTAAAATACTGGTACCTTTTACATAACAACAGATGTCTCAAAGTTTTTGAAGATTTAGTGGTAGCTATCTTTTTATGTGACTTTCAAAAATCGACTATGATACTTTTAGATATCTTGTATATTTTTCACACAATTGGTTTGATTTTTAAAAATTATCTTTGTCTAAAACACAAAGGATGCCAGACAACAGATAATAAATAGTTCTCTGTAATTATCGTATTCATAATTTAACAGTAATATTTATTTCTACTTGATTAGGATAGGATATGTGATTGTTCAGACAGAAACAGAACATGATATGTTTTGATTGTGTGTGGGAGGTCATTCACCTGTTGCTTACCTCTCACACTGATTGGCTTCTTTTTTTAAGCCTACTGACCTTTCTATTTTTAAAGTGAAGTGGGATGCATACATTTGGGTTTGAAAATTTAGAAAATAAGCTTCTAATAAATAGGTGACAGAAGTAGTTCTGGGTGCCCATAACACATTTATAACCTAAGCTGTTTAGGTATATTTTTTTCTTAGAATTAGGATTAATACAGTACTCTTAGGCAACAAAGACACTGAGTTAACAAGGAAAGAAAGTATTGTACAGGCAAATAGGAGATGGGCACAGAGTACTATGCAGAATGAACAGGCAAGAATTTAGGAGAGACAGCTTGTTCCAGGTTTATATGGAAAACTGCGGGAAAATAATTATCAACATAATGTAATGGTTGAGATCATATTACTGAAGTTCTTGAATGTAGATACACTATGTATTTTGTCTTGGGGAATTACACTATTAAAACTGTGCCTTATGCATATTAGCTTTGGATAAAAGTTTGCATTAAAATGATGTGCAAGAGAAATTTGCAGCCCATTTATGAGACTAAAATTTTTAAGAGTTGTTTCCAGGAGATCTTGATAAAATATTGTCTCTGCAAATTAACCAAATACAAACTGAATTTAATTTACTTGAGACATATGTAAAAATGGTAATTTTCCTTTTCAATTAAAAAAGGAAAGAAGTCATAGCCTTTTTTTGGAAAAAATTAGTATCATTATGTTTGTATGTATGTATGTATGGATGGATGTAGTAAATTTCTGTTTAGCTACTCAAATAGCCAAGAAAAATAGTTAGAACCCATCTTTCTAAATAATCATATAATTACTAAGTTACAGAGAAGGCCTGGTGGACTGTAGCAAGTTCTCACAATATCAGAAGGGAAAAAGGAATGAAATATCAATAGAAAATAAAATAGTAAGCAGAAAAGGGTACTAATTAAGAGATAGAAAGCCCTTTAAAAGCCAGTGTGTTAAAAAGGAAGTCTTTAATTTATCTTGAGTTGAGTTCTGTATATGACAAAAGCAAGTGGTCCAGTTTCAATCTTCTGTATATGGCTAGACAGCTATCCCAGAAACATTTATTAAATAAGGAATCCTGTCTCTATTGTTTGTCGTTGTTGACTTTGTTGAAGATCAGACGATTGTAGGTGTGTAGCTTTATTTCTGGGTATCTAAGTTGTTCATCTGTGTGTCTGTTTTTGTACCAGTACCATGTTGTTTTGGCTACTAGAGCCTTGTAGTATACTTTGAAGTTTGGTAATGACATGCCTCTGGCTTTGTCCTTTGCTTCTGATTATTTTAGTTACTTGGGCTCTTTCTTAGTCCTATATGATTTTTTTTTTTAAGTAGCTGGAATTAGAGGCACACACCACCATGCCTGGTAGTCCTATATGATTTTAAAATAGTTTTTTCCAATTCTGTGAAAAATTGTTTTGATAGTTCAATAAAAACAGTATTGAATCTGTAAATTGCCTTAAGCAACGCTGATTTTAACAATACTGATTCTTCCTATCCATGACGATGGAATGTTTTTCCATTTGTTTGTTTGTATCATCTCTGATTTCTTTCAGCAGTGTTTTGTAATTCTCATTGTAGAGATGTTTCATCTCTCTGGTTAGCTATATTCCCAGGTATTTTATTCTTTATGTGACTATGGCAAATGGGATTGCATTCTTGATTTGGCTTCCAGTTTGGATGTCATTGGTGTATAGAAATGCTACTGACTTTTGTACATTGATTTCGTATCCTGAAACTTTACTGAATTTATCAGTTCTAGTAGCCTTTGGGTAGAGACTATGGCATTTTCTATGTATGGAATCACATCATCTGGGAAGAGAGACAGTTTGACTTCCTCTCTTCCCATTTGGATGCATTGTATTTCTTTGTCATGCCTGTGGCTCTGGCTAGGACTTCTAGTACTATGCTATACAGGAGGAGTGAGAGCTGGCATCCTTGTCTTATTCCAGTTCTCAGTGGGAGTGCTTCCAGCTTTTGCCCATTCATTATGGTATCGGCTGTGAATTTGTCATTGACAGATGTTAACATTTTGAGGTATGTTCCTTTGTTGCTTAATTCATTGAGGATTTTTAACCTTTTTGAAAGCCTGCATCTACTGAGATTATCATGTAGTTTTGTTTTTAGCTCTGTTTATGTCATTAATCACATTTATTGAATTACCTATGTTGAAACAACCTTGACTCCCAGAAATAAAGCCTACATGATCATGGTGAACTGCTGGATTTGCTTTGCTAGTATTTGGTTGAGAACTTTTGCACCTATATTCAATAGGAATACTGACCTGTAGTTTTCTTTGTTCATGTGTCTCTGACAGGTTTTGGTATTAGAATGATGCTGGCCTCATAGAATGACTTAGGGAGAACCCCTTTCTCTTTGATTTTTCATAATAATTTCAGTATGATTGGTATCAATTCTTCATTACACAGCTGGTAGAATTTGGCTTTGAATCTGCCTGGTCCAGGGCTTTTTCTGGTTGCTAAGAATTTTCTCTGTGATTCAATTTTAGAAATTATTGGTCTGTTCAAGATCTCATTTTTTCCGAGTTCAATCTTGAGAGGTGGTATATTTCCAGAAATTTACATATTTATTCTAGATTTTCTAGTTTGTGTGTACAGAGGTGTTTAGAATAGTCTCTTGGAATTTTTTGGGGGGGTATTTCTGTGGGGTCAGTGATACTATTAGATTGTCATTTCTGATGGTATTTATTTTGATCTTTTTTCTTTATTAATTTATCTGGAAGTCTATTACTCTTACTATTTCAAAGAACAAACTATGGTTTCATTGATCTTTTAAATGAATTTTTACATCACAATTTTGTTCAGCTCTGATTGTGATTATTTCTTTTCTTATGGTAGATTTGGGTTGGTTTCCTCTTGTTTTTCTAGTTGATGTATGTGTGATGTTAGGTTTTAATTTGAAATTTTTCTAATATCTTGATGTAGGCATCTGGTGTTTTAAAAGTTCTGCTTAACACTGCTTTAGTTGTGGCCCAAAGATTCTGGTACATTGTATCTCTGTTTTCTTTAGTTTCAATAGTTGTCTTTTTTTTTTTTTTTAATTTCGGCTTTAATTTCATTCTTTACCTAAAAGTTACTTTGGAGCAGGTTTTTAAATTTCCATGTAACTGTATGGTGTGAAGCTATCATCTTGATATTGATTTATATTTTTATTTATATATATATAAATATATTTATATTTTATTGTGCTATGGTTCAAAAGCATGACTGCTATAATATCAAGTTTTTTGAATTTGGTGAGAATTGCTTCATGGACAAGTATATGGTCAATCTGAGTATGTGCCATGTGCAGATAAAAAGAATGTGTATTCTGTTGTTGAGTGGAGTGTTCCATACATGTCTAATTGGTCCATTTGGCCACGTGTCAAGTTTAGGTCCCAAATATCTTTGTTAATTTTCTTCCATAGCAATCTGTCTGACACTGTCAGTTTGATGTTGAAGTCTCCCACTCTCATTGTGTGACTATCTAAGTCTCTGCATAGATCTGTAAGACTTTGTTTTATGAATCTGAGTGATCCAATATTGGGTGCATATACACTCAAGATAGTGTAGTCTTCTTGTTAAATTGAACCCTTTATCATTATGTAATGTCCTTCTTTCTTCTTTTTGATCATTGTTGGTTTAAAGTCTCTTTTGTATGAAATAAAAATAGCAACTCCTGCTCTTTTTTGTTTTCCATTTTTTATAGCTCTTTCTCTCTAGCTTTATTTAGAGCCTATCAGTGTCATTGCATGTGAGATGGGTCTTTTGAAGACAGCATATAGTTGGATCTTGTTTCTCCATCCAACTTACCAGTCTGTGTCTTTTAAGTGGGTATATAGCCTATTTACATAAAAGATTAATATTGATATGTGCAAATTTGATTCTGTCATCATATTTTTAGCTGGATGTTATATAGTCTTGATTTTATAGTTGCTTTATATTGTAGTGGGCTATATACTTACATGTATTTTTGTGGTAGCACGTGCTGCTTTTTATTTCTATGTTTAGCACTCTGTTACAGAGCTCTTGTGAGGGAGGTCTGGTTGTAACAATTTACCGTAGCATTTGCTTATCTACAAATCATTTTCCTTCTCCTTCACTTATCAAGCTTAGTTTGGTTGAATATGAAATTCTTGGTCAAATTTTTTTTCTTTAAGAATTTTGAATATAGGCCCCCGATCACCTTTAGCTTGTAAGATTTCTGCTGAAAGGTCTGCTGTTAGCCAGATGGTGTTCCCCTGTATATGACCTGTCCCTTTTCTCTAGCTGCCTTTAAGATTTTTTTCTTTCTCACAAATTTTGGAGAATCTGATGAGTATGTTTTGGGAATGATCATCTCGTATACTAAATGTGGGTGTTCTCTGAATTTCATGAATTTGTAATCTGTGGGTATTCTCTGCTAGAGATGTCAACATTTCTAGGGATGTTGGGGAAATTTTCATGGATAATATCCACAAATATGCTTTCCAAGTTGCTAGCTTTCTCTCCACATCTTTCAGGAATGCCAATGAGCATAGATTTGGTGTCTTCATATAACCCCATATTTCTCAGATTTTTTTCATTGTTTATACATATATATATTTTTTTAAATATATATTTATTTATTTATTTTTGACTGCCTATATTGATTTGAAGGAGCAGTTTTGAGCTCTGAGATTTTTTCCTTGGCTTGGTCTAGTCTCTTATTAATGTTTCCAAATACATAATGAGCTTCTAGAAGGTCAGTTTGTTTCTTTCTTAAAATGGAAAGAAAGAAATATCTTTCAACTCTTTGACCTTTTACTATGCCCCTTAGATTGGTTTCAATCTTTTCTGATATCTTGCTAAGCTTCCTTGCCATCCAGATTCTGAATTTTATGTCAGTCATTTCAGTCATTTCAGCCATTTCAGCTTTGTTAAGAATCATTCCTGAGGAGCTAGTGTGGTCATCTGCAGGAAAAAAGACACTCTGTCTTCTATAGTTGCCAGAGTTCTTGTGCTGATCCTTTCTCATCTCTGTGGATTGATGTTCTTTTAATCTTTAAAGCTGCTATTTTTTAACTGGGCTTTTTGCTTTTATATTATTTGGTGCCCTTGAGGATTTGACTGTAGTATAGGTTGGGTTTAGTTGATTGGCTTCATTTCTGGATGCTTTCAGTGGACCAATGCTCAGCTCAGCACTCCTGGGCAATATGCTTGACCGCTAGTGAGCTGAAAATAGGCCTGCAGCTTTTCATTATGACCTTTTGAGGTTGAGCATCTGCAACACTGCTGGGGCCATCATGTTCCCAGTCTGCTGACATTTCAGTGTGGGCTGCTAGTAAATGTGTTCTAGTTGGGTAATGGAGGTCCCAGGTTGCGTGTGCACTGCTGGGGTGCTGGTGTGCGTGTACACCAGCAAGGTGGAAGGGAGAGGCTGCTGGTGATTACATGCCAGCAAGGAAAGGCTGTGGGCAAGTGTGCACCAGAAGGGGGAGACTGTGTATGGATGTCCACTGGCAGGGGTCCATTAGCAAAAGCTCTCTAATGATTAGGTGATATTTGCTGGTGAAAGAACTATAGATGTCAGTGACCCCTAGCAAGTGCTTCAGTTGGGCAGCTGAGGCTGCACAACAAGTGGGTGCAGCCAGGGAGATGCCCTGGGAGAGGCCCTGGGAGATGCCAGCAGACATTGGGGTGCTCAGATAAGACTCACTATGTCCTACTGCTAAGGCAGCCCTTTTGTGTCCAGATTTGGCAGCCAACAAAAGCTAGAGCTGCCCAGAGAAATATTGCACACCTTCAGCTTTGGGCGCCCATGGCCATGTTCCATTGCTGCCATGACCATGTCAAACCCTCCAGGCTCCATGCAGGCTGGAGTTCTGTCTCTGTGAACTTTCCGTTCAGTTCTCCCTGCCAACTCAGATGTCTGTCAGGGTCATGGGGTCTCCAACAGCTAAGATCCTGGAGATTCATGGCAAGAGTTTGCCACTCCACGCCTACTTCCCTCACCTCTTTCCTATAAGCAACTCAGGGCCAGGAACAAATCCTGACATTCAACAATACTGTGCAGGATTTCCCGTTTTCTCTCCTTTAAGCCCAGGGTCTATGTCTTCCCTATCTTCACTCTTAATGCTTTCTTTCTGAAGATCTGTTCAGTGTCTGGTGTGTTAGTCTGCTTGATGGTCTAGTGATTTCAGGTGGGAGAAGCTGCTCCTGGCTGCATCTAGTTGACCATATTGCTTGGGTTTTCATATTGTTTTAGTTATGTTTTTGAAGAGTGACATTTTAATTATGAGAATATCCCATTTAACTTTTTTTAAGATGAATGCATTTTTTGTGTCATAATTGGTATTAACTTCACAAATAGTTTTCACTCCCATTGTTGGTTACATTCTTAAGTTATTATAATAATATTTCTTGCTATTTTCTAGAATATTTCTTTTGATAAAAGGCCCAATTGTTTGACATGTATTGAGCATATCAATGTAACAAAGCTGCTCCCTGCTGACATAAACTGACAGTTTCTCCAGCCAAGTGGTCTTCAAAGAGTAGCATAGTTACAATAAAGTATGGCTAATCAAATTCAAATTTACAAATATTTTGTAACATTTGATATGATGATACAAAGCATGGGAATTTTTCATGTAAGAATAAGTAAATCTACCTACTTTGCTTTCTTTTCACTTTATCTCTCTATTCTCTAGCCAAAGATAAATCTCTAAGAAAGGTAAACAAATGTATGTCTGCTTATGCAACCATAAAGAGATGCCTATCTGAGCACTGGAAAATCAATGAGTTGAGAGTTAACTCTGATAGCAATGCTACCTTCATACATTCAACAACTGAATAATTACTGAGTGCCTCCATTCTATCTAGTTACTGAAAATATCCAAAATTTTGTGCAGAGAAATACACACACACACACACACACACACACGTATGCATATAAACATATATATACATATATGTATATACATACCCCCCCCACATATATACATACACAAACACTGTTAAGTAATTTACTTGAATCATGCATCATCTAATTCAGCCTTCTTCTATAGTTTATATTAGATTCAACCATAATTTTATAAAAGAAGAAAGTGAGATACAGAGATTATAGCTTGATCACACATGTGCCATAAATGGAATTAAAGTTCAAGCTGCTTGGCCCTAAAGTTCACTTCCTTACATGGTATGTTAACACCTCCTAATACTTCTGGAGGACTCAGACCAGGTTTCTCAGGAGATGACATACTAGCTAAGTAAGAAGTGACAATCTGAAATATAATAGAAAAAATTCTAGACAAACAGATTGGATGACACACAATATGACATACAAAAAAATGGTGTGTTTGCAGAGCTGAAAAATTCTTGAGAGGCTATAATAATATAGAGATAGAAAGAGAGCTTGCAGGAAGTACAGCTTTAATAGTAGCCAGGAGATCAGCTTATGACATGGAAAAATGTTTGTCATCCTGCCTGTTTGTCTAGAATTTTTCACTCCAATCTTTATTCTTTTTTTTTCAGATGGCCTTGAGCTAACATCTATTAAGTTGAGGGAAAAAGTGGAACAGGCAACAAATAAAACAAAATGAACTTTCAGTGTCTAAACTATGTCTATAGAAATGTTTGACTTGGGATCTTGAACATAGAAATGATTAAAGCAAAATAATCAGAAGAAGCCTACTAAGATCTGAGGAGTTTTTATTTATAAATAAAACAAATCTTCATCCCTAAATTCTGTGATCCTTCATTTCTAAATCAACTCATAGGCCCCTATACTCATACTAGCAGAAAATTATCTGCAGATAATTTCTTACATCCTGTATGAACACTTTAACACCTAAATAGATGTAGCTACTCTTGCATTAGGCTGTGGCAGTTTCTGTTAAAACAGTCCCCAAATGAAAGTAAACAAATAAATATTTATTTATTTATTTTTTGAAGTAAAGGGTGGACTTTAATGTTTATTTACAGTATACTGCAAGATATGAAATTCCACATAGACATAAGAAACCTAGTCAAAGGACAGCATCATACAGTATTTAGAAGTCAGCTCTATTGGGTTCCTATTTTGTTGCTCTCCCACTCCAAATATGCAGTTTGTATTTTGTGGTCCATTAAGGCTCCCACCTTCAAATCTGCTTTTCAGCCAAAAGGCAGTCATTAATGAAAAGGAAAAACATACTCTTTTTCTTAAGTGGTTATAATTTGTATATTGATATATAATTTCTAAACATATTCTATTGGTTACAACATAGTCACAGAGCCACCTTACTGTAAAGAAGGTTTCAACAGCCTTTTTTTTTTTAAATTATCTGTTTTTTTTTTTTTTTTTTTTTTTAGATGAGATTGAGTCTAACTTTGTCATCTAGGCTAGAGTCCAGTGGCACGATCTCAGCTCACTGCAACCTTCGCCTCCAAGGTTTAAGTGATTCTCCTGCCTCAGCCTCCCAAGTAGTGGGATTACAGGTACCTACCACCACGCTCGGCTAATTTTTGTATTTTTGGCAGAGGCGGGGTTTCACCATGTTGGTCAGTCTGGTCTCAAACTCCTGACCTCAAGTCGTCTGCCAAGAGATCAAGACTAGCTTGGCCAACATGGTGCAATGCCGTCTCTATCAAAAATTCAAAATTAGCTGGGCATGTTGGTGCACATTTGTAATCCCAGCTACTCAGGAGGCTAACACATGAGAATCGCTTGAACCAGGAGGCAGAGATTGCAGTGAGCTGAGATCTTGACATTGTACTCCAGCCTGGGTGGCAGAGTGAGACTCTGTCTCAAAATAATTATAGTAATAATAATATTTATATTAAATTTCAAGGTAAAACCTAATTTTATGCTATGTACACATATGTGTTATATACCAATGTACTTTATATATCTATCTATATATATACATGTATATATGTAATGAAAATAAGTTAATTTTAGGAGCATTCCAATATATTGGGGAAAAATCCTACACTCAAAAGAAGAAATCAATAATTCAGGAAATAAAAGCAATACAGGAATAACAAAAAAATTTAAGGACTGATTCTTTGACATGGCCATGGAAATAGATATGTCATAAACTATATTAACATAAAAAGTTGAAAGTTGGAGGAGAGCCAATAAAGCAAAAAAAATAAAAAATAAGGTAGTAAAAATAACCACATATATATAGAAAATTGGCATATTTTTTGCTCAACTCTATGTAGAAAACCAGAGTTCAAGTGACGATTTCTAAGTTATAATAATTAACAAATGATCTCAAAAGAGGTAGAAAGAGTACTGATTATTATAAAATAAATTAAAACAATAAAAATGATAATTCTGAATCTCCTGTCCAATTAGATTGCCATCCCAAGCCCTAATTTATTGAAATGATAAACAGAAGATACAGCTCTAATAGAAATCATATGATGCATATATAAAGCTAAAGCTGTTTAATGATGAGGGAACCATACTTAAGTGATCTTTTTATATAAAATTGGAATACATATCTAGAATAGTTGTGTAATGCTATTCTTAATAAATATCCATTAACTTTGTTACTTGTATGCATGTTTTCCTGAGGTGATTGTTTTGGTAATTTGATTAATCTTGTACATCTGTCTTTCTTTTTCCCTAATTGCCCCATAGTTACAGAAATATTACACACTGCTCAATTCTTTCTACTTAATAGTTCTCTACTAAATCATAGCTAAAGGAGAAATTATTTCCATATTACAAGTAATGTTAAAAGGTCCCTTGTCAATACATTAATATAAAGTAGATATTTCATTAGAAAACATATTTGTCTCACTGGCAGTTTCGGTATCATTCACATTGTTCAATAGCTAAGTATTATTTACTGAATTTTTTACTACTTTATTTTTACAGTGATTAGTATCAAATAATTTAGACCTGAGAGAGACTTTGACATCATTTAATACAAGCTTATCTCTAGGGGAAATTACCTGCAAAGTATTTCTGACCAAAGTATTTCTATTTAATTTAATTCCATCAATGTAAAATACAATAACCAATGCAGCCATTTCTATCATTGAATCCCTGCAATTATTCATTCCACATTGTTTCTGGTTCTGCTTTATAGAGGAAGAATCCATTTATGATAAATTTAATTCTGTCCAAAAACAATTGTGCACCTCCTAAGGTTCATTACCTCAGGGATTACTCCTTTTGGTTTCTTAAAATGCTCTGCTGCTCCATTCTGCTCCCTGTCAGTGGGTCCCATCTTGCTTTGGGATAGAAATATCAGGAAAGTAATCCAACTTGTAGGCTTGTTGGTAGCAACAAAGCCAACTCTTAGAATCCCTTAAGAGAATGAGGTTCTCTATTTACAAGCGAAGGACGTTTTTATGTGATTAATCTGATTCATAAGCTATAGACTCATGCGTACTCGGTTTACAGACATTGGTCTTAGAAAATGCTCCTGAGCTACATAAAAAATTATTCACATGCAAGCTATCCATAGTTACCTTAATAGACTTGTTAGTCCTTTCCTTTTTGAGCCTTTCCTTTTTTTAATGCACAACCCATTCCTGAGTTGTTATGAATTGGAGTGTACTGATTCATTCAACTGTTGGTAATTTGTAGCATTGTTTTCTGTATTTTGATGGGTTTTCTTAATACTTTTTGAACCATGAGAAATATTACTTAATCCATGATGAAACATTTTATATCAACTAAGCACATACTACATTAAAATACATATTTTCTTTACAATACAAATTATATGATTTATAATATAATCGAATACAATATATACATTTTAAATACAATCAAACAATTACCCTATTTTATTATAATAAACTTCTTCCAAAGAGCTATAACCCAAGCCAACATAACTAGTATTTGCAATTTCAGCTCCCAGGCAAAGTTCGCCCTCTACCAGGCAAATGGCTCCTATAGACCTCTCAGTTCACTATTAGTTTTAGATTCCAATACTGGCTTCACCACTTATTAGAGAGATGGCATAGAAAAATTAATTCCATAAAATGTTGATTAAGAATATGCATTGTGTGGATTAATGTGAATACTAAATATACCATATATTAAAATGTCTAAAACAGCACCTGATAGAAATAAGTGCAAAATTTATGATAGTTTTATAATAGTTCATCATTATCCTGTTTAAGTAAACCAAACATCTTCCTTCTCCTCCTCTTCCTCCTCTACAACTATCTTTATCTTCTTCCTCTTTTCTTCCTCCTTCTTTTTTTAAGTGTTTAACCAAATATTCATCTACTTTTTAATTATTTTAGTTTTCTTATATTTAAATATAGTTCTTAGATCTTATCTGCTTACATTTATTTTGTATTTGGTAATCTGTATTATAACAGTGATAACTTTAATCTTTTACATGATACATAATATTTATGCATACTTATAAGGTATGCGTACTTATATATGATATTTGTTACATGCATAGACTGTAAAATCATCAAGCCAGAGTATCTGGGGTATCTATCACCTCAAAGGTATTCATCATTTCTATGTGTCGGGAACATTTCAAATTCCCTCTTATAGCTATTTTGAAATATGCAATACATTGTTGTTAACTGTAATCATGCTACTATAATATTGAACATTGGAAATTATTTATTCTAACAACATGTTTGTACCCACCAAATAATCTCTCTTTATCACCTCCTCCACCCACGCACCTTTCGCAGCCTCTCATATCTATCGTTCACCTCTTTATCTTCATGAGATTAACTTTTTTATCTCCCACATATAAGTGGGATGTCTAAATGTATTGCTAGGCTTGGGAAGCTTTCAGGAATTATTTCATTTAATAACTTTTCTGTTTCTTCCATCTTTGCTTTGCTTTTTGGGACACTAAAACCCGTAACATTTGGTCACTTTATGGTGCAACATATGCCTCATAGGTTATGTTCATCCCTTTCCCCTCCTCCCTTTTTTCTTTTATTTTGTGTGACTGGGTTATTTCAAAAGGCCTGCCTTCAAATTCTGATATTTTCTTTTCTGCTTGTTTTAGTCTATTATTAATGCCTTTGAGTATATTTTGTATTTTATTCAATGAATTCTTCAGTTCCAAAAGTTTGGTTTGGTTCCTTTTTGTGCCACCTATCTCTCTGGTAATTTTTCAATAACCTGAATTGTTTTTCTCATTTGTTTGTATTGCTTGTTTTTGCTCTCTTGTATCTCACTAAGCTTTTTAAATGTAATGATTTTGAATTCTTGTTCTGAGATTTCTTAAGGTTTATTTTCTCTGAACCTTATAAATTTTCCTTATGCTGGAAAATTACTGTATTCCTTTGGAAGTATCATTTTTCCTTGCTTTTTAATTTTTTCTTGTGTCCTTATGTTGATATATGCATATCTGTTCTAACAGTTGCTTCTTTCAATTTTCCAAATCTGCTTTCATTGTGAAGGATTTTTTCCCTGAGGCTGTATGTATGATGTTGGCTAGTTAGGGCCCTTTGGCTTCGAGTCCATGTGCGTGCAGTAATGTAGTCTCCGCATGATTTCTTCAGCTGTAAAGAGCATCAGTGGTGTCTGTGATGTATTCAGTGCCTTAGGTTATGGTTATTAGTGGAGGCTGTGGTGAAGTTTTTCTGGGGATAAGGATGCCAGATGGGCCAGTCATTGGGTCCCAGTGATGGCAGCAGCAGGTTGAGTGTGTCTTTCCTTGTGCTATATGGTGGGGTATCCTGGCACAGTTGTAATAGAGTTAAGTGGGTCAATTCTTGGAACGTAAGGAGGCTTGCTTGGGTGTCAGTAGAGACAGTTTTGGGCCAGGTAGGTGAGTGGGTCCCTGGACCCTTGGGCAGTGGGCATGGCATGAGGGTTGACAGTAGCCATAGACATAGGCATAGGGTGCTTTGGTCCCAGGCGGCAGCTGTGGGCAAAGTAGCCTGTCCTCAGGGTGCCTGTAAATTTGTGGTGGCTATACTGCTGGGAGCAGCAGTCATTGCCAGTGGCTTGTTCTTTGGCCTGAGTGGCAGCAGCCAGCAATGTTGGCAGCTGTAGGAGGATGATGTCAATGGGACTCCAGGAATGTGGAGATTCAGAGGCTGTTGGGCCCCAGGGCAGGATGCAGTCTGGCGAGGGGGCTGGACTTTAAAATGGAGACCTTGTCTAGTGGCTTAATGTTAATTAATACTGTTTGTGAGAAATAGAATTAATTTTTCAATTGCCACTTGAAAAATTAATTACAATTAACTGATTTGCAGTGTACGGTCTTTGATCCTCTCATTAATGGCAAGAATTAAGAATTCTAATCAAGAATTCTAACGTCCTATCTTATGTTGAGAACCCTTTAATGGCTGACTGTTCTGGGTGCTAAATATTTTTTCTCTAAATTGTACCTGAAATATAAATACTTTTTTATTTAGTTCATTTATTTATTCTTTCATTTTATTATAGGAAGATAGAATAAACCAGATTGCATTTTCAATATTCTGTTCAAAATGTCTTTAGCTAAGCCAGCAACATTATTAGGTACAGTTAGCCTTCCGTATTTATGGGTTCCACATCCATAGATTCAATCAAACATGCAAAAAAATATATTGGAAAGAAAAGTGGATGGTTGTGTCTGCACTGAATATGTAAAAATATTTTCTTTTCCTTATTCCCTAAACCATATAGTATAATAGCTATTTACATAGCATTTAAATTGTGTTAGGTATTATAAGCAGCCTAAAAATAATTTCAAGTATACGGAGGATATGCACAGATTATGCAAAATTACTACACTGTTTTATATAAGGGACTTTAGCATCAGCAGGTTTTGGTATCCACATGGTAGGGGATACCTTGAACCAATCTCCCATGGATACCAATGGACTACTGTATGTTTTCTTATTTTCTACATCACCATAAATGAATCTCTTTCACTACTTGACAAGGCCTCCCTTTTTTCTAGAATTCCATGGTTATTTTCTACATTTTACTTCAGACCTTTACCAACAGCCTCCTTAAGTTTCATTATGCTTCCCTAAGGCCGAGTCCAGTGATCAGCACTCTATGTTTTACATTTTGTTTTGGCAGCAAACTTCCTTCAGGTACCAAATTCTCTTCTATTTATCAGAGCAAAGCAAACCACTCCAAAGTTTTGCATCATATATCAATAAGTATTTCACTGTGCTCAAACATTTGGGACTTAGAAATGTGGACAGGGCACAAAGGGGATGTTCTTATCTTTGGTCCACGATGGCTGAAGACTCAGCTGAAAAGACTCAATAAGCCTACCATGAATTGGACACCTTGGGGCTAGAATCAAGTGAACATCTCTTCACACATATGTAAGGCATCTGTGCTGAAAGAACACAAATGCTGGGCACAGTTAGGAGTTGACCAGAGTACCTTTGAGTGTTCTTTCCTTTGTGTGGCTTGGGATTCCTCACAGCATGGTAGTCTGAGGTTTAGTCTGACGTTTTACATCAAGGCCAAAGGCTCTGAGAGCTGGTGTACAGTAAACAAAGTGAAAGCTTCCTGGCATTCTATTACCTAGCCTAGAAAACACATAGCATCACTTTCATCATATTGTATTGCATCAATCACAAACCAGCCTAGATGGAAGTGTAGGAATACAGATCCCTATCAATGGGAGGAATATTGAAGAATGTACAGGCATATTTTAAAATGACTAGATTTGTAATACTGAGTTCTTAATCATCTATGAAGTAGAGCCTCTTTTTATATGTTCATTGCCGTCTGTGTTTGTTCTTTTGTAAAATACTTCCTCACGTTTTGCCTATCTTAGTGGGTTGTATGCCATTTCTTTGCTGAATTGTTTTATTTTATGTTAAAATTTGATCTAACACACTGCTACTCATTTAGCACACAGAATATATGTATATTTTAAACTACCTGTATCCAGACTAGTTAGTTATTCTTAAGAGAAGTTTGGTCCATCTAAACTTAGTCAAAAATTATTCAAGATCAAGGTTAAACTCCCTGTTTTTTCTCTCTGGAAGTGTTCGGGGGGGTCTTTTTATGCTTAGTATTCTGTAATTTCTCAAATCTTTGATTGAGTAGGAGTTTTTGTCTTGATCATTTGAGGGACACATTCATTCGGAAAACATATGCACTTTAGTTTTAGTAATTTTATGTATTTAGTTAGGATTTTTATTTATATTTTCTGTTTTCCAAACAACTCTTTTAGTGTTACATTGAACTCTCTGAATTGATCTTTCATTTATACTCTTTTATAATTTTTTCACATATTTGCTTGCTTTTATTTAACTGTAACATAAACATTTTATTACTGCATTATCATTCTATTCAGCCATTTTATTCTATCATTAAAAATTTCATCAAAAAACATGTAGGTTTTTTCAAATCTTTTTTTTTTTTTTTTTTTTTTTTTTTTTTTTT